>NC_052333.1:5085882-5295882 GCF_016432855.1 Salvelinus namaycush
TGGTGGCGCAGCTAGCACTGCGATGCAGTGCCCTAGACCACTGCGCCACCCGGAAGGCCTGGGTGGCCATCGGTCCTCTCAGTATTTTCCTAGGAGGCCATCGGTCCTCTCAGTATTTTCCTTGGAGGCCATCGGTCCTCTCAGTATTTTCCTAGGAGGCCATCTATGATTGTAATAATGTGTAAATGCTGACCAACTGTTTGTCTTTGTTGAACAGGCTGTCTGTGCACTTGGCGGGATACCAGATCACATGAATGAAAAGCGTAAGTATATGGCTCAGCCATCTCAAATTGATAAACTTTTGTTTGCCACAGTGCTTACTGAATGTAGCCTACTGGTATGTGAGGGAGTTGAGCTCCAAGGTGGCATGCTGCTCTCCTGTTGCCTGGCCCTTCAGGTGAGCCCGGCAGTGGGACAGAGAGCGACACATCCCCAGACCTCCAGAACCAGGAGAACGAGCCCAGTCAGGAGGACACGGAGGACGCAGACGGGGCACTGCAGGACCTCAAACCCCAGAAGGCTGCCTCATCCTCCTCCGGAAGCCACCACGGGAGCCACAAGAAAAGGAAGAACAAAAACAGACACAGGTACTCGACCCTAAACGCAGTTGCTGGTCTAGACTAACTCCTAGGGCACGTTCAGCAGAACACAACGTTGTGGAACGTTCCTATAGAAATATGCATTGTAGAACAAACATGCCTTTCTGACATGTAGAATATGGAATCAACGTGGGTCTATTAACGTAATTTCTATCTGCAATTGTTGGCTACTGAACATGGCCCTGCTATCAAGTCTGAGATATGTCCAAGGGTATCTCTCTTGCAGGCAAGTTAACTTAAAAAAAAAAAAAGTTGTCTGGGAGGGTCAGATTGATTGGCTGTACTACTGTATAAACGTCAGTTTGATTGGCTGTACTACTGTATAAACATCAGGAGGGTCTGTTTGATTGGCTGTACTACTGTATAAACATCAGGAGGGTCTGTTTGATTGGCTGTACTACTGTATAAACATCAGGAGGGTCTGTTTGATTGTCTGTACTAGTGTATAAACATCAAGAGGGTCTGTTTGATTGGCTGTACTACTGGTTTATAGCAAGTGGCTTAGTCTGTTTGTATTGGAGCTGGAATGTGAGGAGCAGTAAGAAACAATGCCAACTTTTCCAGCTGTATTAACTCATCACACCGGTTCCTAGCCACATTGTGTTATGTTGTATGTAGCCTAATAAAACCACCACATATTTAGACAAAATCATCTCAATAAGTTAAATGAAAAGACAAAATATTGTGTTAGCTAGTTCAATTATTAACAAGCCTGTATTTTCCAGATACAAAAGCATCCCTTTAGAGTGAGTCAGGCTGGTGTACTAATTACTACTGCTCTCTACTTCCCCTAATGCTGCCCCAGCCCTTCTGCCATGTTTCATTATGACTTTGAGTAAGTCTCAAATTTTACTTCCTGCTTCCTGTGGTGATACATCCTGGCTGTGTCCCAAATGGCACCCTATTCCCTATATAGTGCACTGCCTTTGACCAGAGCTCTTTTGACCCATAAGGCTCTGGTCAAAAGTAGTGCCCTATGTCAGGAATAGGGTGCCATTTGGGGGACTACCCCTGCCTTCTCTGACCACATCCTGACGTTCCCAATCTCTCTCTCCCTCAGCTCTCTATCTGCTTCTGTCACGGTTAATGCGTCATCATAGCAAATCTATCATTACTACATGTCCAAATCTTTGGTTCTATCCCAAATGGCTCCCTATTTAGTGCACTACTTTTGACCAGGGCCCATATAGGAAATAGGGTACCATTTGGGGACGCACGCTTCATTTCTCAAATAATGCATTGTATCTAATAACGTATGAGCACCTCGCTCCTGTAGACTCAACGCTAGATTCTGTAGTGTTTTGAGTCATAGGGGCATAAACACTACTTCTTTAGAAGCACAGTTTATTTCTTGACCCTGGTTTCATTCCATAAAGGTCCCGTTCCCTTAATCCAGTTATGGAAAAGTCTGCTCTTTCTGCCAAAATGAGATGGGGAGCTCATAGGTTGAGTAAAAACCCACATCTTTCAGCACATCCCAGGCTTTCATATGGTTCTTTAGTTGTCTCCTTGTGTGTTGCTTGGTCTCTTAGCTTGAGTAACTGTAGCAGTGCTTGTTGTCTCCATGGTTACTCATGTTGTATTTAGTGAAACCTGAAAGACCTGTCGTAACTCTTGCTTTTTTTGTTTTTAGATTCGACATGAAGGTGAACAAAAAACCCAGAGCGGTAAGCTATTGGAATGTTATGTTATGTCTTGAGCTTCCAATAAAGCAGTATGTGATTTAGAAATATTTAAAGTTCTGTTTTTAATTCTGTTGTCGACGTTATCGTTGTTCCACAGGACTATTCAACTTGAGGATGAATGGAGGTGTTAAGCACTTCAGACTAGAACTGGCCACACAGGAGAAGTCTACAGTGAAACAGAGTCACTTCTCTGGGCTTTGTGAACTTTATATGCCTTATGTTAACTGACTTGGTTTCTGCTATGTGTATATTGCATGAAATGTTGCCCCTCCCACCTGCTCCTGGAAATATTTGTGTTTCATGATTTTCCTGCAGAAAAGTACAAGATGTGTTATTGCATGTTACTCAATACCCAGCTGGGGTTATTGTATAGTGTGGAACATTCTATATTTATCATGTAACTTCACATTACTGCTCTTGTGACAAAAATAATCATATTCTTTTTTTTGTCCTTGTGTAGTTTTGTAGCTCTAGAATATCACAGCTTCTTTTTTTCCCTTTTTTTTTTTTGATTTGTTTAGCATAAAATTGGAATAAAACATTGAAATTATAAATATTACTGAATATAGTTGTTTATGGTAAAAATCTAAATTTGTGAATGTTTAGCCCACCAGAAGCATTGAAAATGACTTGCTGTTAATCAAAATTTCATCTCTGTCTTTACTCTGCACTCTTCAGTAATAATATAGCAGGGAAATCAACAGGGAAGCTAGTTTATGACCAACATCTGTGTCTGACAGCATCTACTGCCTGGTTTCATTGTGGCTTCTTCATGGCCCTGTTACCTGCCAAGGTGCTCAGATGAGGCTCTCTCTAGTCCACCAGCTTATTATCAAATAGCTCCCTATTCCATTTATAATGCACTACATTTGACTGGTGAAGTTTCAGTGAGATCATGGAAATTGTTTTAGTACTGTGTTCACCTTCAAACAGCTTTATTCTGACACCCAAGTATGATTCAAATGACTCTGTTTACACACAAAGATATGAAGTCATTATGGCATTCCTATGGTGGCAGTTTCAGAGATTTGAGTTAGATTTTTGAATAGTGGCAGTTAGTGAGCCAGGGGGCAACAGGATGACAACACATGACCCATGCCACGTTGGGGAGCAGTGAACTATATGTAGTTTAACTAGTAATTGAACTACATTTTACAGTAGTTTGGTGGTACTTGAACTAAATTCAAATCTTGGTCGTGTTTTCAGTAGTTAACTTTTTTGTTGTGTAGCTCTAACTACTAGAACTACACACTTTTGCAAAAGGAAAATAAAATATGACTGAAGTAGGCAATCATTTATTTTTCATACCTGCCTAATTCTCACTTGAAACATTGTTTTTGCGTTTAATAGGCTAAATTACACATTCTGTTAACATTTGACCCTATTGTGATCTGTTCTTGGAATTTGTAGTCTTGACATTTTCAGATTTAGATATACTTTTTCACAAAGTAGTTTGGATGTAGTGAACTACATTTTCAAAGCAACTTTAAGTAAATAAAATTTTTCTTACGGGTAGCTTAATGTCTGCCAGTGAGATGTAAATGTTAGCTTGGAAATCTATATTTTAAGAGTAGCTTCTCCAACACTGGTCCCATGCTATTTCTAGAATGTTTCCTGTGTGCGACCAGTACTGATCAGGTGTGTAGTATTGAAATAGTTTGGTGAATACAGACAAAGCTGTCATTTTGATCATCCAGATAACATTAAAGTGTTACGTCTATTTAAAGTAGATATGCTTATTAGTGAATACTTTATTGTCAGTATGCAATACCACATTCCTTCACTAGGTAGTGCTACTTCACAATTGCTGTTTGACAGTACTCAAAGCATTGCCTTAAATGTCTTTCATCCACAGGCTTTCCCGTATCATAAACAAAGTCCTAACCCGGTTCCACAGTGTGACTACTAGGACTATGAGTCATAAGTGGGTTGTTAAATCTGCCATCAATCTATCAAATGCATGGTTTATGCTGCTCTTTAATTATCCGTAAGGCCAAAGATCCTCTGATGAATAAGGTGTTTGTCCTCCAAACCTATATTCTGCCATGCCAACAGTATGATGTCCCCAAGGCACACTTAAAGACCTTTACGACCAGGGCTTTTGGGCTTGGCTCACGGATATGGGTGTACATCCCAAATGGCACCCTATTCCCTATTTAGTACACTACTATAGCACCCTATTCCCTATTTAGAGCACTACTTTTGATCAGGACACATGGTTAAAAGTAGTGCACTATATAGGGAATAGGGTGCCATTTGGGATACACATTGTATCTCCTCAGTATTTAGAAGAGGTCATCCTCTTTAAAAATCACATCTCTCTGTTATGGTCATGGGCAGTACAGCAAAGGTGTCAGAACACTGACCTATTAATGATGTAGTGACTAGGATGTTAATACCAGACCGTATGTGTCCCAATGGCACCCTATAACCTAAATAGTGTACTACTTATGACTAAAGCACTATTGGCCCTGGTCAAAAGCTGTGCACTATAATAGGAGATAGGGTGCAAATTGAATGGTTCCAAGAAGCCAAACTTCTGACAAGCAAGATGGAGAGGCTGTGTGTAATTACTCAATCCCTGTTTCACACTGTTCTCCTGCCACACATTTTACAGTCACATTTAATTTGGAATGTACTATAGAATTATATTTTATTTGTCCTCTCGTTGACGCTACTTTCCACAGTTAGGCCTACCACTCCTCTTGGATTTGGGTGTTGTTGATGTGTGGGGGGATTTACGTAATAAGGATTTGGGGTTTTCTCTAACAAATTGTATCTTCTAGCTTTTACCCCGATCATAATCACTCATAAAAGAATGTTCCATTTCAAATGACATACTTCTTTCCATTCTCTACTAAACCAGTCTCCCCTCCCGGTCTCCTCCCACGTCTGTTGCCATGGAATCTGACATGAGCAGCTTGTGATTAGAGCAAGTCACATTTCAGTCCATGATTCAGTCGTGTGTCATATGTAGGTACAACAGTTACTCAGTTCTACTGTAGCAATATGACCTGGCAGCTGTTTACTGTAGCAAAATGATCTGTCAGCTGTTTACTGTAGCAATATGATCTGGCAGCTGTTTACTGTAGCAATATGATCTGGCAGCTGTTTACTGTAGCAATATGATCTGGCAGCTGTTTACTATAGCAATATGATCTGGCATACTGCTCCATAAAAAAAACATTCTGATCTGATCAATGGATTGTGTAAATCAGCTTGAAAAATACACATGTACTACAGGGTCAGGGACAATTGTATTTTGATTCCAGACAGTTCAGGAAATGTATGAACTGAAGAATCCTGATGGAAATTCTGGGACTGAAAGTTTCCTGGAACGACTGGGTTCCTCCAAATGGCACTAAGTTGTATAATTGGTTCTAGTGTACTTTCCCATGACAAACTTAACATAAGTGTTAGCCAAATTAAGTAGCTGGCCAGCATGCACTTGAGATTTGATTCTGTGTTGTGAGGTTAATTCCAGTAGCCTACAGCATATTGTGCTGTATCCTGTTATAGACCCAGTGTATCATGTTAGACCTGTATCTCAGTGATGTTAGGCCTGTATCTCAGTGATGTTAGGCCTGTATCTCAGTGATGTGATGGCCTGTATCTCAGTGATGTTAGGCCTGTATCTCAGTGATGTGATGGCCTGTATCTCAGTGATGTTAGGCCTGTATCTCAGTGATGTGATGGCCTGTATCTCAGTGATGTGATGGCCTGTATCTCAGTGATGTTAGGCCTGTATATCAGTGATGTGATGGCCTGTATCTCAGTGATGTTAGGCCTGTATCTCAGTGATGTTAGGCCTGTATATCAGTGATGTGATGGCCTGTATCTCAGTGATGTGATGGCCTGTATCTCAGTGATGTTAGGCCTGTATCTCAGTGATGTGATGGCCTGTATCTCAGTGATGTGATGGCCTGTATATCAGTGATGTTAGGCCTGTATCTCAGTGATGTGATGGCCTGTATCTCAGTGATGTGATGGCCTGTATCTCAGTGATGTTAGGCCTGTATCTCAGTGATGTGATGGCCTGTATCTCAGTGATGTGATGGCCTGTATCTCAGTGATGTGATGGCCTGTGGGTGGTGATTTGTTTTGCAGCTGCCACCAGCAAAACTCTGTTGACTAGATATGCGTCCCAAATGGCACCCTATATCCTATACATTCCCTATAAAGTAGTGCAGTATATAGGGAATAGGGAGTCATTTGGGATGCATGGTAGTTTTCAATGTGGCCTGTTCACTGCATTAGTCCCCAGTCCCAGATCTGATGCACAGATCTGTGGGTAGTGTGGCCTGGCTGATAGTCCTCGTGGGACCAAACAGGGTCAGCCGTATTCCAGGATAAGTCATGGGAAAAGCTACATATAAAAACAAGTGCCCTTGATTTAATAGATTGTTGATCTAATCAAATAGGCTTTTGTTGAGGCTTTTGTGTCGCAGTTGGTGTTTCTAAAATGGGTCCAAATAGATTATGGGAACAAAACAAATGTGTTTTGAATGAGAGTTGCATGATCTATTACACTGTTATGATCCACTGCTAAGACACCTGCGAATGATGCCATGTGTACGTATGGCTGGGACGATACAACGCGCCTCAGATTGAATCCCCACCTAAATCCTGATTATCAGTCCCCCCCCCCCCCAATTCTTGACCGATGCGTACACACTGCATTGATCTGGGTGCTGATACTGGTCTGCTGGTCAAGCACATGCCCTTGTGACTTCATAGGTTATAGCCCCTCACAGTGAACCATAGTTTAATTTACTACAGACACACAGCTGTCAATCCTGTTATTAATGTGTGAACAGTGTTGTGTTTTACTATTGACCCCAGTGACCAACAGATCTCTTTTTAAAGAGATTATCCGGTACCTTTGTACTGTGCATTCGGAAAGTATTCAGACCCCTTGACTTTAATTTTTTTACTCAAATATCACATTTACATAAGTATTCAGACTCTTTACTCAGTACTTTGTTGACGCACTTTTGGCAGCGATTACAGCCTTGAGTCGTCTTCTTGGGTATGACACTACAAGCTTGGCACACCTGTATTTGGGGAGTTTCTCCCATTCTTCTCTGCAGATCCTCTCAAGCTCTGTCAGGTTGGATGGTGAGCGTCGCTGGACAGCTATTTTCAGGTCTCTCCAGAGATGTTCGATCGGGTTCAAGTCCGGGCTCTGGTTGGGCCACTCAAGGACATTCAGAGATGTCCCGAAGCCACTTCTGCGTTGTCTTAGCTGTGTGCTTAGGATCCTGTTGGAAGGTGAACCTTCGCCCCCAGTCTGAGGTCCTGAGCGCTCTGGAGAATGTTTTAATCAGGGATCTCTCTGTACTTTGCGCCGTTCATCTTTCCCTCAATCCTGGCTAGTCTCCTAGTCCTTGCCACTGAAAAACATCCCCACAGCATGATGCTGCCACCACCATGCTTCACCGTAGGGATGGTGCCAGGTTTCCTCCAGACGTGATGCTTGGCATTCAGGCAAAATAGTTCAATCTTGGTTTCATCAGACCAGAGAGTCCTTTAGGTGCCTTTTGGCAAACTCCAAGCGAGATGTCATGTGCCTTTTACTGAGGAGTGGCATCCGTCTGGCCACTCTACCATAAAGGCCTGATTGGTGGAGTGCTGCAGAGATGGTTGTCCTTCTGGAAGGACACCTCCCTGACCAAGACCCTTCTCCCCCAATTGCCCAGTTTGGCTGGGCAGCTAGCTGTAGGAAGTCTTGGTTGTTCCAAACTTCTTCCATTTAAGAATGATGGAGGCCACTGTGTTCTTGGGGACCGTTAATGCTGCAGACATTTTTTATACCCTTCCCCAGAGCTGTGCCTCGACACAATCCTGTCTCGGAGCTCTACAGACAATTCCTTCGACCTCATGGCTTGGTTTTTGCTCTGACACGCACTGTCATCTGTGGGACCTTATACAGACAGGTGTGTGCCTTTCCAAATCATGTCCAATAAATTAAATTTACCACAGGTGGATTCCAATCAACTTATAGAAACATCTCAAGGATGAGCAATGGAAACAGAATGCACCTGAGCTCAATTTCGAGTCTCATAGCAAAGTGTCTGAATACTTTTGTAAATAAGGTATTTCTGTTTTATATTTTTAATACATTTTCCCTACTGTTCTCTGTGTAGTCTTCTATGGTGCAAATGGAGAGTATGGGCTTTTCCATAGTGCCTTACAGTTTCCATAATGCCAAGGCTTTAGCAAGTAACTTATTTTGTGATAGAAATCCAAAAACAATGGGCGCAAATATAGAGCCTGTTACGGAGTTTGAGGAAAATTACATTCCAGACTAAATAAAGATTCAGTCAGCCTTCTGGGACAGTTTGCCTTTGTCCTCTGCTACAACGCTTTTATGTTGGTCTGCCTGAACCTTCACTGGATGCCAGGGAGTGGGCACTGGACACCACCCTGGCCTGGCATCACACTGGCACCGCCACCCTGGCATGACCATTGTAAAAATGATCAAATCTGTTCACACCAGGGGTTAAGTAAGGAAAGTATTAATGGGTTATGTACGCAGTAGTCCAAAGGCTGTTCTCATTGGAAGACAACACACCTCAAAGAAGCCTTTTAAAGTGTTTATTTTGGCCCAACTTTACAAACACGGTATTCTGACCCAATGGTGTTATTATTACAGTACAAACTGGATTGGTTTAGAGTTGTAATATTACTGGTTACAGCAAACAGAGGAAAGAAAGTTATAAAAGAATACAAACAAATATAATTGACAAGCTGAGCCCTTATTACATTTGAATACTGTTTGATACTTTTTGATATAGCTGCAATAAAATACAGCTGTTAAGACACTATTTAGTTCAGACTGTGTGTGAGTCATTAATGCCATATTTCAGCAGAGCTCAGGTCAGCTGCATTAATATGTAAGCTCCTTTGGGATACGAATAGTTCAGGTATTCTTAGAAGTGCTCTAGCGCCTCCTGTGGCGGGTCGGGCGCATTGCACGCTGACACAGTCCCCAGGTGTACAGTGTTTCCTCCGACACGTTGGTGCGGCTGGCTTCTGGGTTGTGGGCATTGTGTCAAGAAGCAGTGCGGCTTGGTTAGGTCGTGTTTCGGAGGACGCACGGCTCTCGACCTTCGTCTCTCTCAAGTCCGTACGGGAGTTGCAGCGTTGAGACAAGACTGTAACTACCACTTGGATACCACGAAATTGGGAAGAAAAAGGTGTAAAAAATAATTGGGGTAAAAAATAAGTGTTTACATTATAAATATATTTCAATGTGCTTTTTATGTTTGAAAATCAGTTTAACAACATAGGTCGTGTTTCGGAGGACGCACGGCTCTCGACCTTCGTCTCTCTCAAGTCCGTACGGGAGTTGCAGCGTTGAGACAAGACTGTAACTACCACTTGGATACCACGAAATTGGGAAGAAAAGGGGGTAAAAAATAATTGGGGTAAAAAATAAGTGTTTACATTATAAATATATTTCAATGTGCTTTTTATGTTTGAAAATCAGTTTAACAACATAGACATACATGCAACACTGAAAAAAATGTGTATTATATATTTTAAGATATATACAGTACCAGTCAAAAGTTTGGACACACCTACTCATTCAAGGGTTTTTCTTTATTTTTATTATTTTCTACTTTGTAGAATAATAGTGAAGACATCAAAACTATGAAATAACACATGGAATCATGTAGTAAACAAAAAAGTGTTAAACAAATCTAAATATATTTTATATTTGAGATTCTTCAAAGTAGCCACACTTTGCCTTGATGACAGCTTTGCACACTCCTGGCATTCTCTCAACCAGCTTCAATAGGTAGTCATCTGGAATGCATATCAATTAACAGGTGTGCCTTGTTAAAGTTACTTTGTGGAACACAAATATGTGTTCCACAAAGTTCATTTGTGGAACACAAAACACCTTGTCACAACACAACTGATTGGCTCAAATGCATTAAGGAAAGAAGTTCCACAAATGAACTTTAACAAGGCACACCTGTTAATTGATATGCATTCCAGGTGACTACCTCTTGAAGCTGGTTGAGAGAATGCCAAGAGTGTACAATGCTGTCATCAAGGTAAAGGGTGGCTACTTTGAAGAATCTCAAATATGAAATATTTTGATTTGTTAATTCCATATGTGTTATTTCATAGTTTTGATGTCTTCACTATTATTCTACAATGTATAAAATAGTAAAAATAAAGGAAAAACCCTTGAATGAGTAGGTGTGTCCAAACGTTTGACTGGTACTGTATGTATTTAGGGTGATGTAGTATTAAATATAGGTTGAGGTTTAGAGGCTCTCTTAACTGTACGATAGGTGGTCATGGTGGTCATGTCACCGCTGTGTGTTACAAACAGGATAGCTATAACTGTACATTTGTGATTGGTCAGGCACAGTTGAAGGAGAGAGACAGTGATTCTCATTGGTCTTCTTGGTCGTTGTTGCAGTCTCCGCAAAGGATCTGGTCCCGGTCAGGGAAGAAGCCGGACCCAACCAGAGAGACAGAGCAGTGGGAGCACTTGAAGCAGGGCTGGTGCCACTGCCGATCCTGGAAAGAAACGTACTTCCCCTCGCCAAACCCTGGAGGGAAAAAAACACTTAGCATGTATAGTAGCATACGAGTATGTCCCAAATGGCACCCTATTTCCAATAGAGTGCACTACTTTTGACCAGCGTCCTATGGGCCCTGGTCAAAAGTAGTGCACTAAAAAGGGAATAGGATGCCATGTGGGACGTAGCCTATGTCTACACAGAGAACTTTGACTCTCACCTGGATTGACAGGTGTGCAGTAAGAAATGACATTCTGAACATTAAGTCATGTGGGTAATTCTATGGTTGGCTGCAATACCAGTCCTGAACATCTGTGTTCAATTGAAACACTGGCATTCTAAACAGCCACAGGCTCTACCTGTATATTTCCAGTATGTCTGTGCTCTGGCATGCAGGACGTCTTTGCCTGGGCTGGTACTTAGTGCCACGGTGTAAGTGCAGTATTTAGGGAATAGGGTGCCATTTGAGTGTTTCAAATCAACCCATATTATCTAGTGAAATGGAGAAGACATGACCTGTGATGGGCGAGTTACAGGAGGCACACTTCTGTGCGTAGAGGCTGCTGAAGCACTTGACGCAGTAGGGCGTGTCTCCCTGGGAGGTGAAGGGCTGGCCCGCCAGTGGGCTCTTACAGCCCGTGCACACCAAACACTCCTTGTGCCACGTCTCATCTTTGTAGCTGACGCCCCCTGTCGCCAGTGCCTACGCAGGATACATACGCAGGATACATACCCATCAACCTTACCGACTTGATCTGACAAAGTGGTTTCACAAGAAACCGATCTACTACCGTGAGAACGTCAATAACAGTGACAGGGAGAGGATAATGTTGATTCGAGGAGACCCTGGTTCACCTTTTTGCAGCGGCTGCATCGCGGGGTAAACCTGCCCTCGTAGCAGGGTACACAGTAGTAGTCGTCTTTGTCGGGGATGAAGGACTGGCCACCGATGGGCTTCTCACAGCCATGGCACACAAAGCAGTCCTCGTGCCACGCAGAACCCCCATACTCCAACTTCTTTGAGCCTGCCAGAGGGAGAAGGAGAGAGAGAGGGGGAGAGAGAGAGAGAGATGGAAAGATAGAGAGACAGAGACAGACAGACAGAGATTGAGATTGAGACAGAGACAGAGACAGAGACAGAGACAGAGACTGAGACTGAGACTGAGACAGACATAGAGACAAACATAGATTGAGACACAGACAGGTTTGGTATAATTCACTCTGTCTGCAAGAGTCATCACCTGTGTAGTCATCACAACTACAGGTTTGTGTGCCATGTCAGCCACTTGAGTTCTGGGTTACAATGTCAAACCTCAGTATGCGTAATCTCCTAGTTCTGACACCTACTGCTATAGCTGGTTCTGACCTTACTACTGATAAATGTATTTGTTTTTTATGTCCGCGGTTTTCTTTCTGCTTGTATTTCGGATTTATATTATGACGTGTATTTTTTGGTATTT
Source organism: Salvelinus namaycush (assembly GCF_016432855.1). Classification (NCBI taxonomy): domain Eukaryota; kingdom Metazoa; phylum Chordata; class Actinopteri; order Salmoniformes; family Salmonidae; genus Salvelinus; species Salvelinus namaycush. Next base: position 5,098,170 of record NC_052333.1, read on the forward strand.
TTTTGTAATTCAGGGCTCATATACTATGTTCTCAGTATGACTATCTGACAAAATCAAGGTTAAATAAAGGTAATCTTTTTTTTTTACCAAACCAGATAATTCAGTGAAACGTGAACCTGTTTGTACACAGACACAATATACCTCCCAGGTCATCTCTGATAACATGAAGCCATTTAGTCCTGACTTGCTGTAACACCATCCATCCCTGACTTGCTGTAACACCATCCATCCCTGACTTGCTGTAACACCATCCATCCAGTCCTGACTTGCTGTAACACCATTCAGTCTGACTTGCTGTAACACCATCCATCCCTGACTTGCTGTAACACCATCCATCCCTGACTTGCTGTAACACCATCCATCCCTGACTTGCTGTAACACCATCCAGTCCTGACTTGCTGTAACACCATCCAGTCTGACTTGCTGTAACACCATCCATCCCTGACTTGCTGTAACACCATCCATCCCTGACTTGCTGTAACACCATCCATCCAGTCCTGACTTGCTGTAACACCATTCAGTCTGACTTGCTGTAACACCATCCATCCCTGACTTGCTGTAACACCATCCAGTCCTGACTTGCTGTAACACCATCCATCCCTGACTTGCTGTAACACCATCCATCCCTGACTTGCTGTAACACCATCCAGTCCTGACTTGCTGTAACACCATCCATCCCTGACTTGCTGTAACACCATCCATCCCTGACTTGCTGTAACACCATCCAGTCCTGACTTGCTGTAACACCATCCAGTCTGACTTGCTGTAACACCATCCAGTCTGACTTGCTGTAACACCATCCAGTCTGACTTGCTGTAACACCATCCAGTCTGACTTGCTGTAACACCATCCAGTCTGACTTGCTGTAACACCATCCATCCCTGACTTGCTGTAACACCATCCAGTCCTGACTTGATGTAACACCATCCATCCCTGACTTGCTGTAACACCATCCATCCCTGACTTGCTGTAACACCATCCAGTCCTGACTTGCTGTAACACCATCCAGTCTGACTTGCTGTAACACCATCCAGTCTGACTTGCTGTAACACCATCCAGTCTGACTTGCTGTAACACCATCCAGTCTGACTTGCTGTAACACCATCCAGTCTGACTTGCTGTAACACCATCCAGTCTGACTTGCTGTAACACCATCCAGTCTGACTTGCTGTAACACCATCCAGTCTGACTTGCTGTAACACCATCCAGTCTGACTTGCTGTAACACCATCCAGTCTGACTTGCTGTAACACCATCCATCCCTGACTTGCTGTAACACCATCCATCCCTGACTTGCTGTAACACCATCCATCCCTGACTTGCTGTAACACCATCCAGTCCTGACTTGCTGTAACACCATCCAGTCTGACTTGCTGTAACACCATCCATCCCTGACTTGCTGTAACACCATCCATCCCTGACTTGCTGTAACACCATCCATCCAGTCCTGACTTGCTGTAACACCATTCAGTCTGACTTGCTGTAACACCATCCATCCCTGACTTGCTGTAACACCATCCAGTCCTGACTTGCTGTAACACCATCCATCCCTGACTTGCTGTAACACCATCCATCCCTGACTTGCTGTAACACCATCCAGTCCTGACTTGCTGTAACACCATCCATCCCTGACTTGCTGTAACACCATCCATCCCTGACTTGCTGTAACACCATCCAGTCCTGACTTGCTGTAACACCATCCAGTCTGACTTGCTGTAACACCATCCAGTCTGACTTGCTGTAACACCATCCAGTCTGACTTGCTGTAACACCATCCAGTCTGACTTGCTGTAACACCATCCAGTCTGACTTGCTGTAACACCATCCATCCCTGACTTGCTGTAACACCATCCAGTCCTGACTTGATGTAACACCATCCATCCCTGACTTGCTGTAACACCATCCATCCCTGACTTGCTGTAACACCATCCAGTCCTGACTTGCTGTAACACCATCCAGTCTGACTTGCTGTAACACCATCCAGTCTGACTTGCTGTAACACCATCCAGTCTGACTTGCTGTAACACCATCCAGTCTGACTTGCTGTAACACCATCCAGTCTGACTTGCTGTAACACCATCCAGTCTGACTTGCTGTAACACCATCCAGTCTGATTTGCTGTAACACCCTCCAGTCTGACTTGCTGTAACACCATCCAGTCCTGACCTGCTGTAACACCATCCAGTCCTGACTTGCTGTAACACCATCCAGTCTGACTTGCTGTAACACCATCCAGTCTGACTTGCTGTAACACCATCCAGTCCTGACTTGCTGTAACACCATCCAGTCTGACTTGCTGTAACACCATCCAGTCTGACCTGCTGTAACACCATCCAGTCTGACTTGCTGTAACACCATCCAGTCTGACTTGCTGTAACACCATCCAGTCCTGACTTGCTGTAACACCATCCAGTCTGACTTGCTGTAGCACCATCCAGTCTGACCTGCTGTAACACCATCCAGTCTGACTTGCTGTAACACCATCCCGTCTGACTTGCTGTAACACCATCCAGTCTGATTTGCTGTAACACCATCCATCCCTGACTTGCTGTAACACCATCCAGTCTGACTTGCTGTAACACCATCCAGTCCTGACTTGCTGTAACACCATCCAGTCTGACTTGCTGTAACACCATCCGGTCCTGACTTGCTGTAACACCATCCAGTCTGACTTGCTGTAACACCATCCAGTCTGACTTGCTGTAACACCATCCAGTCCTGACTTGCTGTAACACCATCCAGTCCTGACTTGCTGTAACACCATCCAGTCCTGACTTGCTGTAACACCATCCATCCCTGACTTGCTGTAACACCATCCAGTCTGACCAGCTGTAACACCATCCAGTCTGACTTGCTGTAACACCATCCAGTCTGACTTGCTATAACACCATCCAGTCTGACTTGCTGTAACACCATCCAGTCTGACTTGCTGTAACACCATTCAGTCTGACTTGCTGTAACACCATCCAGTCCTGACTTGCTGTAACACCATCCAGTCTGACTTGCTGTAACACCATCCAGTCTGACTTGCTGTAACACCATCCAGTCTGACTTGCTGTAACACCATCCAGTCTGACTTGCTGTAACACCATCCAGTCTGACTTGCTGTAACACCATCCAGTCTGACTTGCTGTAACACCATCCATCCCTGACTTGCTGTAACACCATCCATCCCTGACTTGCTATAACACCATCCCGCCTGACTTGCTGTAACACCATCCAGTCTGACCAGCTGTAACACCATCCAGTCCTGACTTGCTGTAACACCATCCAGTCTGACTTGCTGTAACACCATCCAGTCCTGACTTGCTGTAACACCATCCAGTCTGACTTGCTGTAACACCATCCATCCCTGACTTGCTGTAACACCATCCATCCCTGACTTGCTGTAACACCATCCAGTCTGACCAGCTGTAACACCATCCAGTCTGACTTGCTGTAACACCGTCCAGTCTGACTTGCTGTAACACCATCCAGTCTGACTTGCTGTAACACCGTCCAGTCTGACTTGCTATAACACCATCCAGTCTGACTTGCTGTAACACCATCCAGTCTGACTTGCTGTAACACCATCCAGTCCTGACCTGCTGTAACACCATCCAGTCCTGACTTGCTGTAACACCATCCAGTCTGACTTGCTGTAACACCATCCAGTCTGACTTGCTGTAACACCATCCAGTCTGACTTGCTGTAACACCATCCAGTCCTGACTTGCTGTAACACCATCCAGTCTGACCAGCTGTAACACCATCCAGTCTGACCTGCTGTAACACCATCCAGTCTGACTTGCTGTAACACCATCCAGTCTGATTTGCTGTAACACCATCCATCCCTGACTTGCTGTAACACCATCCAGTCTGACTTGCTGTAACACCATCCAGTCTGACTTGCTATAACACCATCCAGTCTGATTTGCTGTAACACCATCCAGTACTGACTTGCTGTAACACCATCCCGTCTGACTTGCTGTAACACCATCCAGTCTGACTTGCTGTAACACCATCCAGTCTGACTTGCTGTAACACCATCCAGTCTGACTTGCTGTAACACCATCCAGTCTGACTTGCTGTAACACCATCCAGTCCTGACTTGCTGTAACACCATCCAGTCTGACTTGCTGTAACACCATCCAGTCTGATTTGCTGTAACACCATCCAGTCTGACTTGCTGTAACACCATCCAAACATCCAGTAATATTATTCATACTATATTCAACCTTCTGACTTTAAGCGTCTCCCACAAATAAACACTTCCTCCAAGTAGGTAATAAAAGTAGCCAAAATAAATAGCGAGCCATGCCTATGAAAATGAACATCAGATCTCTTAATCATTGCCTTTGTTTTACAAGCTTTGGGAACTGAAATGCGCCCGTGGGGAGGTCGGCCAGTGCAATCGCAATTGGCTGCATTTTTAAGAGGGGCGAGGGGGCAGTGTAGTGTTTAACTGCGTTAGACCACAGAAACAAGCCAAAACGACTACTCAGTGCTCAGTTGCACAGAAACCGTGGAGAAATAAGCCCCAATCTGTAGTGTCCAGATTGAATCCTGTGTCATTTCCTGCTGGTGGTTTAACGCTGCCATGCCGTCACAAAGACCGTTGGGCCAGAAGTCAACTGAGAGGTACTTTCAGTCAAGTGAGCAGACAATCCCACTCACATCTAAGCTGTGTCACACCCAGCTCAACCACAACAATACATTAGACTGCGTCCCAAATGGCACCCTATTCCCTATGTAGGGCACCTTCTGACCAGGCCCATACGGCTATGCCTTCCGCGACTGCTTGTGAAAACTCCTATGTCTATACTTGCGTGACGTTGACTGAGACAGAGCTGCTTACTCAATAGTCATGACAGTGGTTAAACGCCTGTCAGTGATAGGTGTGAGAACAGCAGTTGAGTAACTGAGGCCAAAGCAGGCCATTATTTATGCCACGGCAACTATGATGGATAGGTAACCAGGGCAGCGCAGTACAGCTCAGCTCAGTAGGGCGAAAGGGTGTTGTCATGTATCCCCGCAAGTTTTTGGGGAGTTTCGATGTTTCTGCTACTCAAGGGAAGCAGTAGCAGGTGTGGGTACCTGGCATGACGGTCTTGTCGCAGGCCACACACTTGGACGAGAACTCATTGCGGTAGCAGTCGTTGCACAGCAGCGCCTCCTCCTGGCTGGTGAAGGGCTCGTCCGCCAGCGAGCGGTCACAGCGGAAACAACGGAAACAGTGTTCGTGGTAGTGCCTGTCCTCGTAGAACAGCTCCTGGAGAGGGAGAAAGGTAATTACTGGTAATTACTGATGGGAAACTCAGCAGTAACATTTTCGGCAGTTAAATGCAACAACAAAACACATTATTTATAAAAAAGCAAACATTCATTCGTTTTTTTTAACACTGTAAACAAATACTATAATTTGTTTACAAGCATGATAGCTGTACTTTTAGTTTATGGTTGATGCAGCTTGTTGGCCATTAGCCAATCAGCATTTCTCAATGAGTTCAAAGCATGTGAATGCATCCAACTGGTAATTAACACCTTCCTACTTGGTCATGAACACAGCATTATAATCCGTAAAATTGGGATTGAAAGACCATTCACATCAGTTGTGGCTGGTGGGCAGAGATATAGGAGGTCGGGCTCATTCTAATAGCTGGAATGGAATGAATTGAAAGGTATCAAACACATGGTAACCATTTTGATGTGGTCCATACCTTTCCATTCCTCCCATTCTATTAAAATGAGCCCGTCCTTCTATATCTCTGCACACCAGCCTCCTCTGATTCACATTCATAATTTATGTTAATCTGACAAGGAGCTAGATTAGATCAGTTAACAAGGAGCTAGATTAACAAGGAGCTAGATTAGATCTGTTAACAAGGAGCTAGATTAGATCTGTTAACAAGGAGCTAGATCAGATATGTTAACAAGGAGCTAGATTAGATCTGGTAACAAAGAGCTAGATCAGATCTGTTAACAAGAGCTAGATTAACAAGGAGCTAGATTAGATCTGTTAACAAGGAGCTAGATCAGATATGTTAACAAGGAGCTAGATCAGATCTGTTAACAAGGAGCTAGATCAGATCTGTTAACAAGGAGCTAGATCAGATCTGCTAACAAGGAGCTAGATCAGATCTGTTAACAAGGAGCTAGATTAACAAGGAGCTAGATTAGATCTGTTAACAAGGAGCTAGATTAGATCTGTTAACAAGGAGCTAGATCAGATCTGTTAACAAGGACCTAGATCAGATCTGTTAACAAGGAGCTAGATCAGATCTGTTAACAAGGAGCTAGATCAGATCTGTTAACAAGGAGCTAGATCAGATCTGTTAACAAGGAGCTAGATCAGATCTGTTAACAAGGAGCTAGATTAACAAGGAGCTAGATTAGATCTGTTAACAAGGAGCTAGATTAGATCCGTTAACAAGGAGCTAGATTAGATCTGTTAACAAGGAGCTAGATCAGATCTGTTAACAAGGAGCTAGATTAACAAGGAGCTAGATTAGATCTGTTAACAAGGAGCTAGATTAGATCCGTTAACAAGGAGCTAGATTAGATCTGTTAACAAGGAGCTAGATCAGATCTGTTAACAAGGAGGTTTTACGGCATAACTCTAACTTCAATATAAACCATTTGAGTAAATATTGAAACAGTGCCCATGACCACCACTTTAGTTCCAGGTCAACCGTAGTGCAAGCAAACACTGTTAACACACATTGCATGATTAATGTCTCACATTATGTTCTGGGTGAAAACTATATATAATAATCTATTAGATCTAACAGACACGTAGGTTTTTACAGAACCACTACAGGCAATGGGACAGAGAAGGATGAGTGCTGTGAGTTTTGTGTGGAGGAGGATGAGGGCCAAAGCTAACAGAACCTTGATTTACTGCGAGCCCCTCCAAAGGGAGTCTATAACTCAGGGGTCACCCGTGGCGCCTAAGGGTGTTCCCTCCAGCCCTGTGTTTTCATTTGACTCTAACTAAAAGGCCTTAATGTCTGGCTGGAGGAACTCAAAGGGGATTTGCAGACGTCTTGGTATTCGACAAGAGCAGGAAAGTTATGTTTTCCAAAAACTCCATCTGCTCTTTAGAATCCACTTTAGATAACCACAAGGACAAGGACAAACACACACACAAGTGAAAACCTCAGAAGAGACCGCACATAGACAGAAGTGTAGACAGAAAACAGAAAACACCCACTAGCCACAAGTAAACACACACACACACACACACACACACACACACACACACACACACACACACACACACACACACACACACACACACACACACACACACACACACACACACACACACACACACACAGGCCCTTGTATATGCTTACCCGTGCGTTGTGTGCGATGAGCTCCTTGCACTTCTGACATGTGTTGGCATACAGGCGGTCATAGCAGGGGATGCAGTGGGGAACGTCCTCCACCTGAATGTATTTGCGTCCGTACAGGGACTCCTTGCACTCGCCACAGTCAAAACGGTCACTCATGTTGTCTTATCCCTGATTCACCTCCTGAAGTCAAACATCACAACCACAGTGAAGGGGTGTTCAACATGTCAACATGTCACTCCCCCCTCCCTCCCCCTCTCTTTCCCCTCTGTCCCTCTCTCTCTCACTGTGAACATGTGAGGGCGGAGGGAGTAGAGAGTAAAGGAGAGGGGGGCGAGAGAGAGAGGGACAGAGGGGAAAGAGAGGGGGAGGGAGGGGGGAGTGACATGTTGATTTTGTCCCCCCACACCAGAAGCAATCAGAAGAACTAGGTTGAAATATCAAAACGAACTCTGAACCAATTATATTAATTTGAGGACAGGTCGATAAACAAACATTTATGGCAATTTAGCTAGCTAGCTTGCTGAAATGCACAATATCCTCTACTCTGACAATTAAGCCACAGATAAACGGGTAAACTGAGTTTTAGGAGATGGGAGTTAGAGAGAAAGAGGGAGAGAAAGAGGAAGAGAGAGAGAGAAAGAGGGAGAGAGAGAAAGAAAGAAAGAGGGAGAAAGAGAGAGAAAGAGAAAGAGGGAGAGAGAGAGAGAAAGAGGGAGAGAGAGGAAGACAGAGAGAGAGAGAAAGAGGGTGAAAGAGAGAGAGAGAAAGAGGGTGAAAGAGAGATAGAGAAAGAGGGTGAAAGAGAGAGAGAGAAAGAGGGTGAAAGAGAGAGAGAGAAAGAGGGTGAAAGAGAGAGAGAGAAAGAGGGCGAGAGAGAGAAAGAGGGCGAAAGAGAGAGAGAGACACAAACGCAGAACAATGCCAAATTCATGAGAAGTTGAATGGATTAGAAAAAGCTATAAGGGACAATCAAAATCCATTGGACTACCCAATTACTGACCAGGAGCTCTATAAGGAACTTCAGGCTCTCAAATTTAAAAAAGCATGCGGACCTGATGGCATCCTAAATGAGATGCTCAAACTCACTAGTGCAAAATTTCAATTGGCTATATTAAAACTGTTTAATTTGATCCTGAGTGTAGGTTATTTCCCTGACATCTGGAATCAAGGACTCATAACCCCAATCTTTAAGAACGGAGACAAATTTGACCCTAACAATTACAGAGGCATTTGTGTGAACAGTAACCTGGGGAAGGTTTTCTGTAGTATTATAAATGTAAGAGTTCTAAACTTCCTTAATAAGCACAATGTCTTGAGTAAAAGCCAAATTGGATTTATAACAAAACATCGCACAACTGATCATATTTACACCCTACACACCCTGATAGATAAACATGTCAACCAAAATAATACCAAAATATACGCTTGCTTTATCGACTTCCAAAAAGCATTTGATTCTATTTGGCATACAGGACTGTTCTACAAAGTTATGGAAAGTGGTGTAGGGGGTAAAACATATGACATAATTAAATCAATGTATACTGGCAATACGTGCAGCATTAAAATCGGCAAGAAAAGAACAGAATTCTTTAACCAGGGGCGGGGCCTTCGTCAGGGTTGTAATCTGAGCCCTGCACTCTTCAATATTTACATCAACGAATTGGCCACTATTCTAGAAAAATCCTCAGCCCCTGGTGTTAGTCTCCACAATTCAGAGGTTAAATGCCTACTCTTCGCAGATGACCTATGCCTGCTGTCACCCACAGCACATGGCCTACAGCAGAGCCTGGACCTGCTAGAGCAGTACTGCCAGACCTGGGCCCTGGCAGTAAACCCCAAAAATACTAAAATAATGATTTTCAAGAGAAGATCCAGATCTCAGGGAATTAGACCAAAGTTCTCAATTGGTACAAACTATATAGAGTACTGCACACACTACAATTACTTAGGTTTAAAAATAAGCTCAACTGGACACCTTAATGAGGCAGTGAATGAACTGAGAGAGAAAGCACGCAAGGCATTCTACGCCATTAAAAAGCTAATTCAAATTGAAATACCTATTAAAATTTTGCTAAAACTAATTGAATATGTCATTGAACCAATTGCACTTTATGGCAGCGAGTTGTGGGGTCCACTTGCAAAACAAGATTTCATCAAATGGGACAAACATCCCATTGAAACCCTGCATGCAGAGTTCTGTAAGATTCTCCTACATGTCCAGAGGAAAACTACAAACAATGCATGCAGGGCAGAATTAGGCTGTCACGTTCCTGACCGGTTTTCTGTTATTTTGTATGTGTTTGACGGTCAGGGCGTGAGTTTGGGTGGGTAGTCTATGTTATGTGTTTCTATGTTTGTTAAAGGGTGACCTGATATGGTTCTCAATTAGAGGCAGGTGGTTTTCATTTCCTCTGATTGAGAGCCATATTAAGGTAGGTGTTTTCACATTGTTTGTTGTGGGTGGTTGTTTCCTGTGTCAGTGTTTGTCGCGCCACACGGGACTGTCTCGGTTTGTTTGTACGTTCGTTCTTTTGTGTAGTCTGTTTTTCCTGTTCGTGCGTTCTTCGTTACATGTAAGTTCTTACGTTCAGGTCAGTCTACATTCGTTTTGTTATTTTGTTTAGTATCAAGTATAGTTCGTTTTTTGTCTTGTTTAAATAAATCATGTCAAGTTACAACGCTGCGTTTTGGTCGAATCCCTGCTCCTCCTCTTCGGTTGAAGAGGAGGAGGAATTCCGTTACATAGGCAAATATCCACTAATAATAAAAACTCAAAAAAGAGCAATTCAGTTTGGGAAATATCTAAAATACAGTGACCCCCTCTCATATCACTACCAAGCCCTGCAATGCCAAGAGCTGAGCAAAGAAAAGAGTCCCCTCATCCAGCTGGTCCTGGGGCTGAGTTCACAAACCTGTTATACTAACACACTGAAGCCTCAGGACCAGAACATCCAATCAATCAGAATAAACCAAATTACAACACAGTCAAAACAAAACTACATCGCTTATTGGGAAACACAAGCACAAACACAAAGCAAAATGCAGTGCTATCTGGCCCTAAATCGACAGTACACCGTGGCTAAATATTTGACCATGGTTACTGATCAAAACCTTAGAAAAACCTTGACAAAGTACAGGCTCAGTGAGCACAGCCTTGCCATTGAGAAGGGTAGACACAGGAAAACCTGGCTCCCTGTAGAGGAAAGGCTGTGCAACCACTGCACAACAGCAGAACCTGAGACGGAGCTGCATTTCCTGACAAAATGTCAAAAATATAAAACAATTAGAGAGTGTCATTTCCCCAAATTTGAAACCCTTATTCAAGGTTTCAATGACCTTTCTGATGAGAGTAGGCTACCAGTCCTGTTGGGGGAGGACGCAGAGAGCTGTGGGTTGGCAGCGCACTACATTGCTGCCTGCCATAAGTTGAGGGACAGTGTCTGACAGACCAATCAACCTGCATATGTACTCTACTGTATGCTTATTGTTATTGTTGAATCTATGGTTATTTTGACACTTGGTTATTGTTGTTACTGTTGTCCTGTTGACAATTTTGATTCTCATTTTTATATTGTAAATATCCAAAATAAGCTTTGGCAATATGTACATTGTTACGTCATGCCAATAAAGCAAATTGAATTGAATTGAGAGAGGGAAGGAGAGAGAAGGAAGGAGAGAGAGGGAAGGAGAGAGAGGGAAGGAGAGAGAGAAAGAGAAAGAGAGAGGGAAGGAGAGAGAAGGAAGGAGAGAGAGGGAAGGAGAGAGAAACAGAAACAGAAAGAGAGAGAAAGAGAATTAGAGTGTCATTTCCCCAAATTTGAAACCCTTATTCAAGGTTTCAAAGACCTCTCTGATGAGAGTAGGCTACCCGTCCTGTCGAGGGAGGACGCAGAGAGCTGTGGGTTGGCAGAGCACTACATTGCTGCCTGCCATAAGTTGAGGGACAGTGTCTGACAGACCAATCAACCTGCACATGTCCTCTATGCTTATTGTTATTGTTGAATCTATGGTTATTTTGACCCTTGGTTATTGTTGTTACTGTTGTCCCGTTGACAATTTTGATTCTCATTATTTTTCATATTGTAAATATCCAAAGTAAGCTTTGGCAAAATGTACATTGTTACGTCATGCCAATAAAGCAAATTGAATTGAATTGAAAATTGAGAGAGAGAGAGGGAAGGAGAGAGAAAGAGAGAGAGACAGCGAGAGAGAAAGAGAAAGAGAGCGAGGGAAGGAGAGAGAAGGAGAGCCAGCAGATACGGGGGAAATGAGTTAGAGAGGGGGGAGAGAGGGATGGAGAGAGAGAGCGAGAGCAAGAGAGGGAAGGAGAGAGAGAGAGAGAGAGAGAGAGAGAGAGAGAGAGAGAGAGGGGGGGGGGGGGAGAGCCAGCAGATACAGGGGAAATTAGTTAGAGGGGGGGGGGGGGAGAGAGAGAGAGAGAGAGAGAGAGAGAGAGAGAGGTAGAGAGAGGTAGAGAGAAATAGAGATAGACAGAGCAGATACAGGGGAAATGAAGAACTATTAACTTTTATTGCTCTCTGATTGGAGATGAAGATAGAGAATAGAGGTTTTAATGGGATTGAATTGTCACACAATCTAGTAATGTTTGTTTTGTTATCAAAAAGAAACCCATTTGGATCTGTGATTAACAGGAACCCTGAGAACATGAAAACAAATGATGCGAGAGAGAGAGAGAGAGAGAGAGAGAGAGAGAGAGAGAGAGAGAGAGAGAGAGAGAGAGAGAGAGAGAGAGAGAGAGAGAGAGAGGGATATGCGTCAACAGCAACCTTGGGAAAATCCTCTGCATTATCATTAACAGCAGATTCGTACATTTCCTCAGTGAAAACAATGTACTGAGCAAATGTCAAATTGGCTTTTTACCAAATTACCATACGACAGACCATGTATTCGCCCTGCCACTCTAATTGACAAACATACAAACCAACACAAAGGCAAATTGGCACGAGGGCCTGCTATACAAATTGACGGAAAGTGGTGTTGGGGGAAAAATATACCACATTATAAAATTCATGTACACAAACAACAAGTGTGCGGTTAAAATTGGCAAAAAACACACACATTTCTTTCCACAGGACCATGGGGTGAGACAGGGAAGCAGCTTAAGCCCCACCCTCTTCAACATATATATATAAACGAATTGGTGAGGGCACCAGAACAGTCTGCAGCACCCGGCCTCACCCTACTAGAATCTGAAGTCAAATGTCTACTGTTTGTTGATGATCTGGTGCTTCTGTCACCAACCAAGGAGGGCCTACAACAGCACCTAGATCTTCTGCACAGATTCTGTCAGACCTGGGCCCTGACAGTGAATCTCGGTAAGACAAAAAAAATGGGGTTCCAAAAAAGGTCCAGTTGCCAGGACCACAAATACAAATTCCATCTAGACACCGTTGCCCTAGAGCACACAAAAAAACTATACATACCTTGGCCTAAACATCAGCACCACAGGTAACTTCCACTAAGCTTTGAACGATCTGAGAGACAAGGCAAGAAGGGCCTTCTATGCCATCAAAAGGAACATAACATTTGACATACCAATGAGGATCTGGCTAAATGTAATTATTTCGCTTCTATGGCCTATTTATTGCCTACCTCCCTACTCTTCTACATTTCCACACACTGTACACAGATTTTATTATTGTGTTATTTGAATGTACGTTTGTTTATGTGTAACTCTGTGTTGTTGTTTTTGTCGCACTGCTTTGCTTTATCTTGGCCAGGTCGCAGTTGTAAATGAGAACATGTTCTCAACTGGCCTACCTGGTTAAATAAAAGTGAAATATATATATATATATATATTTTTTAAAATACTTGAATCAGTTATAGAACACATTGCCCTTTATAGTTGTGAGGTCTGTGGTCTGCTCACCATCCAAGGATTTACAAAATGGGACAAACACCAAATTAAGTCTCTGCATGCAGAGTTTTGCTAAAATATCCTCTGTGTACAACGTAAAACACCAAATAATGCATGCAGTGCATTATTAGGCCAATACTGATAATGATCAAAATCCAGAAAAGAGCCGTTAAATTCTATAACCACCTCAAAGAAAGCAAGTCCCATACCTTCCATAACAAAGCCATCACCTACAGAGAAAAAAACCTGGAGAAGAGCCCCGAAAGCAAGCAGGACAGCAACACAATTAGACCCAACCAAATCATGAGAAAACAAAAAGATAATTACTTGACACATTGGAAAAAATTAACAAAAAATAGAGCAAACTAGAATGCTATTTGGCCCTAAACAGAGAGTACACAGTGGCAGAATACCTGACCACTGTGACTGACCAAAACTTAAGGAAAGCTTTGACTTTGTACAGACTCAGTGAGCATAGCCTTGCTATTGAGAAAGGCCGCCGAAGGCAGACCTGGTTCTCAAGAGAATACAGGTTATGTGCACACTGCCCACAAAATGAGTTGGAAACTGAGCTGCACTTCCTAACCTCCTGCAAATGTATGACCATATTAGAGACACATATTTCCCTCAGATTACAGACCCACAAGGAATTTGAAAACAAATACAATTTTGATAAACTCCCATATCTATTTGATGAAATACCACAGTGTGCCATCACAGCAGCAAGATTTGTGACCTGTTGCCACAAGAAAAGGGCAACCAGTGAAGAACAAACACCATTGTAAATACAACCTATATTTAGTTAATTTATTTTCCCTTCTGTACTTGAACTATTTTCACATCATTACAACACTGTGTATATACATAATGACATTTGCAATATCTTTATTATTTTGTAACTTTTGAGTGTAATGTTTACTGTACAATTTTTATTGTCTATTTCACTTGCTTTGGCAATGTAAACATATGTTTCCCATGACAATAAAGCCCCTTGAATTTTGTGAGAGTCATTCCCATGGAAAAAGTAGAAACTAGAAATGTAGTTTCTAGAAGTGTTGAAAGAGATCTATGCTAAGGAACACACTTGTATCCACGGAGAATGAGAAGAGGCTGAGTATCATCTTTCATGGAAGAGTTATGACCAATACCAAAGTAAAACAGTAATGATATGGTTTCCTCTTTTATGTCGTAGCTCCTCTGGTGAAAATGGTCAACGTCCTTATTGTAAGAAAAGCCCCTATGGCAGTTTGGCATTGAGAAAGAGCCACTAAATAATATGAATGGTTCTGAGCTGCCGGATGGTGTTTCAAAGGGTTGCTGGAGAGGGCACTTGTCACGACTTCCGCCGAAGTCGGTCCCTCTCCTTGTTCGGGCGGCGTTCGGCGGTCGACGTCACCGGCTTTCTAGCCACCGCCGATCCACTTTTCATTTTCCATTTGTTCTGCCTTTGTCTTATCACACCTGGCTCCACTCAATCAATGACTTGTTTATTATTTAACCCTCTGTTCCCCATGTTGTATTTGTGAGTGATTGTTTGTTGTATTTTCGGTCCGTCGTGGTGGGCTCGTGATGTTGCTTTGTACTTTTGTCGTTTTGAGTAAAAGTACGTTGATTACTCATATTTGCTGTCCTGCTCCTGACTCTCTACACCAGCTACACACAGGACCCTTACAGTACTGTTGTACCTTAAAGTAACTAAGGCAAACACTTAACACTATGGATAGGATAGGATGAACTGTAATGTCCCTGAGTGGAAAGTTGTCTTAGACACACATTACTGCTGTATACAAAAATATACCGTGTACATTACACACTCAACATGATACATAGATGGCACGTTACCCACGTCTTACATATTGTTCATGTCTTGTAAAAACCAAATACATCATCCATATTGCACACTGAACTGACCCATTCTGTTGGTGGCGTACTTACACAGCTCAGCTTTACTGCTACGACCTCCAAGGCCCCTGAACTACCCTGGGAAACATTTCTGTTCTTCCGTGTTCTAATCAGGTGATTGACATCTCATATGGCGAATGGGAAGGATGGGGTGGAAAACACCTGACAGCTCTACAGTACTGAGACAATCACAACACCATCCTACAAGTCTGTAGGGAGCTGCTAGAATATGTGACCCCAGGTCAAAAACCAATATGCAGAAACAGTGTGGGATAAATTGAAAACTTAAACATAACATGTGCTATAGACACAAACATCTGCCACAATAATCATATTACTTGTATTTTTTTTTTTAGCAAGCTCCTTATAAACTGCACAAGCACCAAGAACACTGTTGTTTTGACAAGTAGCAATAAATCACTGATATTTATCAGGTATTTGACCAGGTCAAATACATGTACCCAATTAACAAAGGGACCGGGAACAGTCTGGGAAACGGAGAAGGGGTTGGATCTGTAGCTTTTCCTATGGAACAGGAAAGGCAGATAGGGTCCATTAGGATCCATATTGGCAACATTACAAATGGCACCATATTCCCTTTATAGTAGTTCAAAGTAGTTCACCGCAGGAATTACATGACTGCCAGAATGTATCAAGAGTTGAGGTATCACCGAAACAATGTCAGGAACATGGCATTGACAGAGACTAAAGGCAGACACAAATGTTTCTCTTGGAAGCCGTTTTGTTTATAATATTTTCCCTCTTTTCGGGGCAAAGAATACCCTTGAACTGCTTTCAGAATGTCAAAAAGTGTGGAGCGAGGAGGAGGCGGTGGAGGAGGAGGTGGAGGAGGAGGAGGTGGTGGAGGTGGAGGAGGAGGAGGAGGAGAAGGTGGAGGAGGAGGTGGAGGTGGAGGAGGAGGTGAAGGAGAAGGTGGAGGAGGAGGAGGTGGAGGAGGTGGTGGAGCGAGGAGGAGGAGGAGGTGGAGGAGGAGGTGGAGGAGGAGGAGGAGGTGGTGGAGGAGGAGGTGGAGGGTTGTGGGGTCAGTGATGTGCAGCTGAGAAACAGACGGCGGGTTTTTAAAGTGGGAGTGAAGTGACGGCCATGGGGGAGAAGGGTTCAACAGCTCCCACCAAGCAGACACGACTGACGTCACAGCCTTACAGGCTCCATGTCAAAGTGGTGACTGAACCCAGGAACAGGCTGCGTCCCAAATGGAAACCCTATTTCCTATATAGTGCACCCATTTTGAATCAGGGCCCAAAGGGCTGTGGTCTAAAGTAGTGCACTATGTAGGGAATAGGGTGTAATTTGAGACGCACAACCTGGTGCTCCTAATGAAGCCGACTTCATTTCTTGGAAATGCATTTGCACACACGGGGGTGTCTTGATATGGAATGGGGGGGGTCAACCATTGCCCATGAAAGGAATCCCATCCAACAGTTGATGTTTTGTTTTCCAGGTACTGAAGTAAATGTACTGGAAGCCACAAGCTATTTGCATCTGGTCCATTAACCATCTCAGCAGTGAGTGGGATTTACGTGCCATTAAAATGAAAAGCCTCAGACTTTATTTACCATTCTGAGCCCCTGTTAAAACACCATGGCAAGCAAACAAGAAAGAAGAGCTGGTGAAAGAACAACTCCTGTTTTATCCACCTTATTTGTCTATTTTGTTTATTATCAAGCAACTGAAATTTGGTTGAGTAGCCCCTACAAAATGTCATAGCAGCAGAGCATTTGGAATGGGAAAATTCAGCCATATCCTTTCCCATGAGCTAGACTGCATCAGCCTGAAGAGGGTTGAGGCTTTACAAGTTCAAGGACAAATGGACGGAACACAAAACACACACAACTCCATCATACTTCATGTCTGTTTCATGTCTGTTTATTGTCAGAGCAGTGGAAACCAGCTTGACTTCCCCAGCTAATGTCTCTCGAGAGGTTTATATTCTAGTCCATACATCCCGAGAATCACCACTACACTGACACAATGGCCGTTCTTCCGGACATACTTCCTCATTCTACAGCTCTCTGAGGACCCGGCATGACATCTGCAAATACATTATTTGTACTCCAGCTGTTGTGTCACCGTGCACAGACATTATGACATTCCTTTCTACGAAAATATATATTTTTTAAATGTAAAAAAAGAATATGTCCGAAATACAAACCACGGCCTTTCTGTTGGATGATCTAACTCTATTGAGTCTACCCACCCAAAGACAATAGCTTTGTTTAATTCAGTTTCAGCTAATTTATACAATGTCCAGACTGTTCTGTTATAGTAATAACTACTGTACTACAAAGAGTCTCCTGTTGGGGAGATGACTGACCCTGAATGAGCCACGTCAGTGGTTCATCATTATTATGACTGGGGGTTGAAATACACACGAACGTGACCTGGGTATAGAAACAGTTTAGAGGGAATGCCTCAAAGATATATAGAGAATAATAAAGAGAATTGACTGAACAGCACACACACACACACACACACACACACACACACACACACACACACACACACACACACACACACACACACACACACACACACACACACACACACACACACACACACACACAGACTAAATATGTTGGCTGGCATCATTGTTTTCATCCACAGATGGGTTGAACACATCCTTCTGCATGTGTAGGAGGGGTAAACACCACAGTATTACTCTGAAACCACATCAAATGTATCTGTGTCTCCGCGTTCCGCTCCCAGTGAGACGTTAGGTCAAACAAAAAGCCATCAGTGGGAGACGTGTTTTTCTCTCCTAGCACACTGCTGTTATAACTCTGCATTTCACACTGGCCAGGAGGACACATGGGTATTCTTCAGTGATATATTGGTTGCGCTGGCTGGTAAAAGATTAATCGGAATCATTGACTCTGAAAGGCTTTGTACTGTGAGCCAGACAGCAAAACTCTCTCTCTCTCTCTTCGTCTCACACATGGCCCAGCGACAGACCAGGCCTATCTGAACTTGTTTTCTTTCTAATCTGACATTTTATTCAGAGTGCAGAGCCAGTTGGAAGTGTGTGAGCCTTGAGTTAGTTCTGCAGGGTGCTCTCTCTGCCATGAGTTAGTTCTGCAGGGTGCTCTCTCTGCCATGAGTTAGTTCTGCAGGGTGCTCTCTCTGCCTTGAGTTAGTTCTGCGGGGTGCTCTCTCTGCCATGAGTTAGTTCTGCAGGGTGCTCTCTCTGCCATGAGTTAGTTCTGCAGGGTGCTCTCTCTGCCATGAGTTAGTTCTGCGGGGTGCTCTCTCTGCCTTGAGTTAGTTCTGCAGGGTGCTCTCTCTGCCATGAGTTAGTTCTGCAGGGTGCTCTCTCTGCCATGAGTTAGTTCTGCAGGGTGCTCTCTCTGCCATGAGTTAGTTCTGCAGGGTGCTCTCTCTGCCATGAGTTAGTTCTGCAGGGTGCTCTCTCTGCCTTGAGTTAGTTCTGCAGGGTGCTCTCTCTGCCATGAGTTAGTTCTGCAGGGTGCTCTCTCTGCCATGAGTTAGTTCTGCAGGGTGCTCTCTCTGCCATGAGTTAGTTCTGCAGGGTGCTCTCTCTGCCTTGAGTTAGTTCTGCAGGGTGCTCTCTCTGCCATGAGTTAGTTCTGCAGGGTGCTCTCTCTGCCATGAGTTAGTTCTGCAGGGTGCTCTCTCTGCCATGAGTTAGTTCTGCGGGGTGCTCTCTCTGACATGAGTTAGTTCTGCGGGGTGCTCTCTCTGCCATGAGTTAGTTCTGCGGGGTGCTCTCTCTGCCTTGAGTTAGTTCTGCAGGGTGCTCTCTCTGCCATGAGTTAGTTCTGCAGGGTGCTCTCTCTGCCATGAGTTAGTTCTGCAGGGTGCTCTCTCTGCCATGAGTTAGTTCTGCAGGGTGCTCTCTCTGCCATGAGTTAGTTCTGCAGAGTTCTCTCTCTGCCATGAGTTAGTTCTGCAGGGTGCTCTCTCTGCCATGAGTTAGTTCTGCAGGGTGCTCTCTCTGCCATGAGTTAGTTCTGCAGGGTGCTCTCTCTGCCATGAGTTAGTTCTGCAGGGTGCTCTCTCTGCCATGAGTTAGTTCTGCAGGGTGCTCTCTCTGCCATGAGTTAGTTCTGCAGGGTGCTCTCTCTGCCATGAGTTAGTTCTGCAGGGTGCTCTCTCTGCCATGAGTTAGTTCTGCAGGGTGCTCTCTCTGCCATGAGTTAGTTCTGCAGGGTGCTCTCTCTGCCATGAGTTAGTTCTGCAGAGTTCTCTCTCTGCCATGAGTTAGTTCTGCAGGGTGCTCTCTCTGCCATGAGTTAGTTCTGCAGGGTGCTCTCTCTGCCATGAGTTAGTTCTGCAGGGTGCTCTCTCTGCCATGAGTTAGTTCTGCAGGGTGCTCTCTCTGCCATGAGTTAGTTCTGCAGGGTGCTCTCTCTGCCATGAGTTAGTTCTGCAGGGTGCTCTCTCTGCCATGAGTTAGTTCTGCAGGGTGCTCTCTCTGACATGAGTTAGTTCTGCAGGGTGCTCTCTCTGACATGAGTTAGTTCTGCAGGGTGCTCTCTCTGACATGAGTTAGTTCTGCAGGGTGCTCTCTCTGCCATGAGTTAGTTCTGCAGGGTGCTCTCTCTGCCATGAGTTAGTTCTGCAGGGTGCTCTCTCTGCCATGAGTTAGTTCTGCAGGGTGCTCTCTCTGCCATGAGTTAGTTCTGCAGGGTGCTCTCTCTGCCATGAGTTAGTTCTGCAGGGTGCTCTCTCTGCCATGAGTTAGTTCTGCGGGGTGCTCTCTCTGCCATGAGTTAGTTCTGCAGGGTGCTCTCTCTGCCATGAGTTAGTTCTGCGGGGTGCTCTCTCTGCCATGAGTTAGTTCTGCAGGGTGCTCTCTCTGCCATGAGTTAGTTCTGCAGGGTGCTCTCTCTGACATGAGTTAGTTCTGCAGGGTGCTCTCTCTGCCATGAGTTAGTTCTGCAGGGTGCTCTCTCTGCCATGAGTTAGTTCTGCAGGGTGCTCTCTCTGACATGAGTTAGTTCTGCAGGGTGCTCTCTCTGCCATGAGTTAGTTCTGCAGGGTGCTCTCTCTGCCATGAGTTAGTTCTGCAGGGTGCTCTCTCTGCCATGAGTTAGTTCTGCAGGGTGCTCTCTCTGCCATGAGTTAGTTCTGCAGGGTGCTCTCTCTGCCATGAGTTAGTTCTGCAGGGTGCTCTCTCTGCCATGAGTTAGTTCTGCAGGGTGCTCTCTCTGCCATGAGTTAGTTCTGCAGGGTGCTCTCTCTGACATGAGTTAGTTCTGCAGGGTGCTCTCTCTGCCTTGAGTTAGTTCTGCAGGGTGCTCTCTCTGCCATGAGTTAGTTCTGCAGGGTGCTCTCTCTGCCATGAGTTAGTTCTGCAGGGTGCTCTCTCTGCCATGAGTTAGTTCTGCAGGGTGCTCTCTCTGCCATGAGTTAGTTCTGCAGGGTGCTCTCTCTGCCATGAGTTAGTTCTGCAGGGTGCTCTCTCTGCCATGAGTTAGTTCTGCAGGGTGCTCTCTCTGCCATGAGTTAGTTCTGCAGGGTGCTCTCTCTGCCATGAGTTAGTTCTGCAGGGTGCTCTCTCTGCCATGAGTTAGTTCTGCAGGGTGCTCTCTCTGCCATGAGTTAGTTCTGCAGGGTGCTCTCTCTGCCATGAGTTAGTTTAGTTCTGCAGGGTGCTCTCTCTGCCATGAGTTAGTTCTGCAGGGTGCTCTCTCTGCCATGAGTTAGTTCTGCAGGGTGCTCTCTCTGACATGAGTTAGTTCTGCAGGGTGCTCTCTCTGCCATGAGTTAGTTCTGCAGGGTGCTCTCTCTGCCATGAGTTAGTTCTGCAGGGTGCTCTCTCTGACATGAGTTAGTTCTGCAGGGTGCTCTCTCTGCCATGAGTTAGTTCTGCAGGGTGCTCTCTCTGCCATGAGTTAGTTCTGCAGGGTGCTCTCTCTGCCATGAGTTAGTTCTGCAGGGTGCTCTCTCTGCCATGAGTTAGTTCTGCAGGGTGCTCTCTCTGACATGAGTTAGTTCACAGGGTGCTCTATCTGGTACAGTAACACCATAAAACTGCAGTGGTCCTAGACCATATGAAAACAGTGAGAAACAGTAGTAACAGGACAAGGGATTAACTGTAATTTAATAGTTACCCTACTTCTGTCACGTTCTTTCAAAATCGAACCCAGAAGCAGACCAGGACAAGGAGAGTAGGAAGAAGGTGAGTATTTATTTACAAGTGAATATGAAGGTGTAGAAATATCCAGGTAGCGTAACGGGCAGCGGTGGTGAGTTGATGGGAGTGAATAGGTGGGTCCAAAGGAGTAGCGGAAGCCTCCGACGACCAGGCAGGAATGGGGTAAGTGATCCGGGTGAATAACTGAAGACAGAACAAACGGGGTTAAGTTTAAGGCAAGCAAGACGTACAAAACTACAAAACAAATACTATCAAGCTGGAGGCTGATACACTGGCACAACATACTGTTTATGGCTAACGATCCGGCAGGGAATGGATGTCAGGTCCGGGCTTATGAAGAGGAGAGATGATGATCAGGACCAGGTGCACAGATAGCTGATGGGATACAGGTGCGGGTAATCTGAGATCTCCCAACTAGCTAAACGCCCGGCAACCAGACAGGGTGCGTTCCAGGACACCGGAAAAACACTCCAGAACAGAACACAGGCAAAAACCAGACTCAGGAAACGGGATTCGTGACAACTTCTCTTTAATATTTATTTAAGGATTAGGCTATCGGTGGGACGACTGCTCCCCTCTCTCTTTTATCCCAGTATAAAGAGATGACTGCTCCCTCTCTCTTTTATCCCAGTATAAAGAGATGACTGCTCCCCTCTCTTTTTTATCCCAGTGCAAAGAGATGACTGCTCCTCTCTTTTATCCCAGTATAGAGATGACTGCTTCTCTCTTTTATCCCAGTATAAAGAGATGACTGCTCCCCTCTCTTTTATCCCAGTATAAAGAGATGACTGCTCCCCTCTCTTTTATCCCAGTATAAAGAGATGACTGCTCCCCTCTCTTTTATCCCAGTATAAAGAGATGACTGCTCTCTCTCTCTTTTATCCCAGTACAAAGAGATGACTGCTCCCTCTCTCTTTTATCCCAGTATAAAGAGATGACTGCTCCCCTCTCTTTTATCCCAGTATAAAGAGATGACTGCTCCCCTCTCTTTTATCCCAGTATAAAGAGATGACTGCTCCCCTCTCTTTTATCCCAGTATAAAGAGATGACTGCTCCCCTCTCTTTTATCCCAGTATAAAGAGATGACTGCTCCCCTCTCTTTTATCCCAGTATAAAGAGATGACTGCTCCCTCTCTCTTTTATCCCAGTATAAAGAGATGACTGCTCCCCTCTCTTTTATCCCAGTATAAAGAGATGACTGCTCCCCTCTCTTTTATCCCAGTATATAGAGATGACTGCTCCCCTCTCTCTTTTATCCCAGTATAAAGAGATGACTGCTCCCCTCTCTCCTTTATCCCAGTATAAAGAGATGACTGCTCCCCTCTCTCTTTAATCCCAGTACAAAGAGATGACTGCTCCCCTCTCTTTAATCCCAGTATAAAGAGATGACTGCTCCCCTCTCTCTTTAATCCCAGTACAAAGAGATGACTGCTCCCCTCTCTTTAATCCCAGTACCGGCACCCCCAATGTGAAGTGGCTGATGTCCTGACGGATCACAAAGCGCTGTTAGCTGCCTGCACGCACACAAACCAAAATGAACACTCCTGGCATTCGCATTTGTTGTCTTTGAGGGGAAAGCTCTCATCAAATCGATATGCAATTTCTGTCTGTTTCAACATTCCCAAACGGGATGTTTTCAGACACTGAGTTCTTGAACGTCAACCAAGCCCAACATTCCTTGACCAACGTCCTTCTGAGGTCACTGCAAGCAATGTGTTGAAAAAAGACTGCATTGCACTGGGAAACACACACTGGGCGATGATGATGATGATGATGATGATGATGATGGCGTAGCAAATGAAGACAAGTGAAGACTTACCTAATCTTCAATCTTATCTGAATTTACTTACAAGCACGGACCGATTAATGTCTCCACCTGCTCGTAGGGTAGTAATCAAAATAACCCTTGCTGACATTAAACAGAAACCCTGAGCCTGTAATCTTTCACCTGCCCATTGAGGAACATTAAAAGCTAAATGAATGAGAGGCTACGTGCTTGGCTGTGTTTAGCTTGGGCTTCCAGCTGACCGTTTATACCCTGCAGAGAACAATGCAAGCTGCAACTGAAAGAATTCTTAGAACCACGTCCCTCCTACACCACCTCTGGTGCATACCAAAACAAAGGGCCAAACCAGATAACAAATAAAGATATCACTGTGCCTTCTTTGCTCTGAAAGCCTGAGCATGATTTGGTGCTGAAGTTGGTCTAGTCAAGCTAACAAAAAGAGCATAAAGTTAAAAGAAAATCTAAAGAAAAATCTTTTGAAATTAGCAATATAGCATGTATAAATCAATACAGTATACATCTATACTGTATAAATCTATACTATATACATCTATACTGTATAAATCTATACTGTATACATCTATACTGTATACATCTATACTGTATACTGTATACATCTATACTGTATACATCTATACTATATACATATATACTGTATAAATCTATACTGTATACAGTATACATCAATACTATATACATATATACTGTATAAATCAATACTGTATACATCTATACATCTATACTGTATAAATCTATACCTTATACATCTTTACTGTATAAATCTTTAATATTCTTCATGTAGTCATAGATCGCCATGGAATGAAGAGGCAAGATACATCTCTAGAATCCTCTTCTCGAGCAAAGTTACTTGTGGCAACAGGCTGTTTCATTTAGATTCTTTTTCTGTGGAAATTTGACCAAAGAAGAAATAAACAAAAGTTGTCTTGATTTGCACAATCATTAGTCAGTCATTATCCAAAACAAAAATGCTTGTAAAATGTAAACACATTTTCCCAACAGATAGCTGCTGGTAGCCAGTGGAGCATCCATCCATCCAACCCCAGGCCCCGGGTGTTAATGTTCTCAACTGTGTTTATTTTCCCAGAGCCCCAGGCACCCCTATGGCCTGTTGCCTTTGTTTCATGGCTGGTTGATTTGAGATTGCTTACACATGGAGATGTTACAAAAACAGTTTAGGATTGTTAAGACAAATGTCTGTCAACCCAACCCAGAAACTCAACAAGCTTTGAGGGAGGGAGTATGAGGAACTATAAGATGGAGTGAAGAACAAATCAATATAAGAGAGAGACTGGGGAGAGAGAGACAGGGGAGAGAGAGACTGGGGACGAGAGAGAGACTGGGGAGAGAGAGAGACTGGGGAGAGAGAGAGACTGGGGAGAGAGAGAGACTGGGGAGAGAGAGAGACTGGGGAGAGAGAGAGACTGGGGAGAGAGAGAGACTGGGGAGAGAGAGAGACTGGGGAGAGAGAGAGACTGGGACAAGAGAGACAGGGACAAGAGAGACAGGGACAAGAGAGACAGGGGAGAGAGACTGGGGAGAGAGAGACATGGGAGAGAGAGACTGGGGAGAGAGAGACTGGGGAGAGAGAGACAGGGGAGAGAGAGACAGGGACAAGAGAGACAGGGGAGAGAGCGAGAGTGAAAGAGAGAAACGGGGAGAGAGAGAGAAAGAGAGACTGGGGAGAGAGAGGGAAACGGCAGAGAGAAAGAAATGGGGAGAGAAAAAGAGACGGGGAGAAAGAGAGAGAGAGACGGGGAGAGGGCGATATAGACGGGGGAAAGATACGGGGAGAGAGAGAGACGGGGGAGAGAGAGACGGGGGAGAGCGAGAGACGGGGGAGAGACGGGGAGAGAGACGGGGAGAGAGAGACGGGGGGAGAGACTTTTGACTTTTTGTCTTTCTTTAATGATACATCCTCATTTCATTAAAACAAATATCCCCTGTGCTGCATACTCACCTTGCCCTCTACCCCACGATACAAAACAACATCACATAAACCAAAACCTCACCACTTCTACAACCGTGTATCCAACCCATCTTCCCCAGCTATACAGACGGCCTCCCCGACACACCATATCTCCACACTTTTTATCATTTTATAGAATTCAAATTCCACCCTAAGGCGCCCAGAGACCATCCCATTAAACAATAGTAAAGGGTCTGTTATCTCTCCACCTTTGACCCTGTTCCTTCTTGTTAGCCAAATAGCCAACTTTGACTGAGCAAACAGAAAATTCAACAACACACATTTGGCCTTTTCCTTATTTGAATACCTGTACACCATTATAAACATCCCGACAGTAAACTCCACCCCCAACCTCTCACACAGACATTACAACAGAGACATTAATGGTATTAACCCGCCCCACACAGACATTCCAACAGAGACATTAATGGCATTAACCTGGCCCACACAGACATTCCAACAGAGACATTAATGGTATTAACCTGGTGCACACAGACATTACAACAGAGACATTGATGGCATTAACCCGGCGCACACATGATGCAAAAAACACATGATGCACAGTTTCACTCATGACACAGAAAAGACACCCCTGTCTGACTCCCGGATCGTTCCGTGCCAACCAGCTGTTAATGGCCAGGGCTCCATGTAGAACCATCCACTGGAGGTCCCCTGAGATGTTAGTCCTGTTTGTTGTGCCAGGACTTCCAGGGTTTTCCACCCCTCCTCCCCCCCGCAGCCGCAGGTTGCCCAGCCTTAGTAAACCCGCTACCATTAGTCGCTTATGCAGGGTGGCCGACTGAAACCGATCTCAAAGGGATGGCTGGATTGTGGAAGATAGGCTCCTCCCACACCCACAGCCCAGGCTCCACACCCCTTCTCATTTGGGCCTTAATAGCTGCCAGGGCCTCAGCACCGCAGAGTAGAAATCTGAGAGACCTGCTGTACTAATGAGTAGAAATCTGAGAGACCTGCTGTACCATACTGCCTAATGAGGAACAGCTGCCGGTCCAACCCTAATCCGCCAGCTCTCCTCAGCAGCGCACATGCAGGTTCCTTCCACCCAACATCAGTATGGTACAGCAGTCTCGACAAGTCCAAAATGTCCCTGACTAAGAACAAGTTGTCAGTGATTGAGCGTCCCGGTACACAATATGTCTGGTCCTTGTGTACTATAGAGTCCAGACGGGAATTCAGTTTGTTAGCGAGGACCTTGGCAAATATCTTGTAGTCCGCACAGAGCAATGACACAGGTCTCCAGTTCATAAGTTCACAGAAGTCCCCTTTCTTGGGCAGGAGAGTCAGAGCCACCGGACGGCAGCTCATTGGCAACTCTCCTACCCCGACGCACTCACGCAACATGCAAAAGAAGTCCAGTCCAATTATTCCCCAGAATTTCTCATAAAACTCCACTGGGAGTCCATCGACCCCCGGTGCACTACCGGGGGACATCTGGGTTACGGCCTCTGCCAGTTCATGGGACAACAGGGGAATGTCCATTTCATCCCTCTGTGCCAGAGAGAGCTTACATAGTAGTTCTACATAGTTCTGCAAACAAAACCTGAGCACACATAGGATCACACAGTTCTGCCCTTGTCATGGCATTCAGAGGAAGAAGGTGAGGACCAAGGTTCAGCGTGATACGTGTTCATATTATTTATTCGAAACTGAACACTAAATACAAAATAACAAAAGGAATAACCGAAACAGTTCTGACAGGTGATACAAACACTAAACAGAAAAATAACCACCCACAACTAACAGTGGGAAAAAAGGCTACCTAAGTATGGTTCTCAATCAGAGACAACGATAGACAGCTGCCTCTGATTGGGAACCATACCAGGCCAAAACATAGAAATACAAAACCTAGACATACAAACATAGAATGCCCACCCACATCACACCCTGACCAAACAAAAATAGAAACATACAAAGCAATCTACGGTCAGGGCGTGACAGTACCCCCCCCCCCCAAAGGTGCGGACTCCGGCCGCAAAACCTGAACCTAGGGGAGGGTCTGGGTGGGCATTACTCCGCGGTGGCGGTTCCGGTGAGGGACGTGGACCCCGCTCCACTTCTGGCTCGGCCCACTTTAATAATGCCTCTGGAGTGGGAACCCTCACCGCCGACCCCGGACTAGAGGACGCCACTGGACTGATGGTCGAGTCTGGAGTGAGTGGCGCCTCTGGACTGACGAGCGGCTCTGGCGCCTCTGGACTGACGGGCGGCTCTGGCGCCTCCGGACTGACGGGCGGCTCTGGCGCCTCCGGACTGACGGGCGGCTCTGGCGCCTCCGGACTGACGGGCGGTTCTGGCAGCTCCGGACAGGAGGGCGGCTCTGGCAGCTCCGGACAGGAGGGCGGCTCTGGCAGATCCGAACTGACGGGCGGCTCTGGCAGCTCCGGACTGACGGGCGGCTCTGACAGCTCTGGACTGGAGAGAGAACCTGGAGGGAGGAGACGGAGAGACAGCCTGGTGCGTGGGGCTGCCACAGGGCCCACCAGGCTGGGGAAACCTACAGGAGGCCTGGTGCGTGGAGGAGGCACCTGATGGACCAGGCTGTGGGGGAGCACTGGAGCTCTGGTGCGCAGCCTTGCCACCACTCCTCCAGGCTGGATGACCACTTTAGCCCAGACCCTCCAGAGTGCAGGCACAGGTTGAAGCGGGCTGTGGGGGAGCACTGGAGATCTGGTGCATACCACTCGCACCTCTCCCTTAGGCTCAATGCCCACATTCGCCCGCCACGGGCGGAGTGCAGGCATAGGGCGAACTGCACCCTCCCAGCGCCCCGGAGACACAGTACGCAGAGCCGGCGCAGGATACCCTGGGCCGAAACGGCATACCGGAGAGCGCGTCCCGGCGACACTGTGCGCTTCACAGCATAACACGGTGCCTGACCAGTACTACGCTGCTTCCGGTAAGCACGGGGAGTTGGCTCAGGTCTATCGCCTGACTCCGCCAATCTCCCTGTGTGCCCCCCCCCCCCCCCAAAAAAAAATTGGGGCTGCCTCTCGTGCCTGTTGCGCTGCTGTGCTAACTCCTCATAGTGTTGCCGCTCAGCCTTAGCTGCCTCCAATTCCTCCTGCGGGTGGCGATACTCCCCAGCCTGTGCCCAGGGTCCCTTGCCTTCCAGTATCTCCTCCCATGTCCATTTCTCCAGATAGCGCTGCTCCTCCTTACCACGCTGCTTGGTCCTTTTTTGGGGGGTGGTTCTGTCACGGCATTCAAAGGAAGAAGGTGAGGACCAAGGTGCAGCGTGATACATGTTCATATTATTTATTCGAAACTTAACACTAAATACAAAATAACAAAAGGAATAACCAAAACAGTTCTGACAGGTGATACAAACACTAAACAGAAAAATAACCACCCACAACTAACAGTGGGAAAACAGGCTACCTAAGTATGGTTCTCAATCAGAGACAACGATAGACAGCTGCCTCTGATTGGGAACCATACCAGGCCAAAACATAGAAATACAAAACCTAGACATACAAACATAGAATGCCCACCCACATCACACCCTGACCAAACAAAAATAGAAACATACAAAGCAATCTACGGTCAGGGCGTGACAGCCCTATTCAACTCAGTATAAAACTCCACAGTCCGCTCCCGCATCTCCCCCACCACAGAGGTCACCCGCCCATCTGACAGCTGTAGACAATACATAACTTTGGCTTCACTGCTCTGTCTTTCCAAACCAAAGAAGGAGCTGGGAGCATCCATCTCCTTGAACATTGAGAATCTAGCTCTTACAAGTGCTCCCTCTGCTTTAACCTGGAAAAAACTGCCCAGGTCCCTATGTAATTCAGCTAAATTAGCCTGGAGGGCTACATTGCCTTGCCCCACGGGCTCTACCTCCACTTCACTGATACTAAGAGTCAATATTTGCAGTGTTGACCCTTCTTTTTCAAGACCTCTGCAATCCGCCCTTTTGCTGTCAATTAACTTCTGGGCCACATCCTGACTGATGGCAGCCCATTCTTGCATAATCAATGCTTGAAGCAGATGCTAAACTACAGGACTGTTTTGCTATCACAGACTGGAACATGTTGTACATGTTCCGGGATTCTTCCGATGGCATTGAGGAGTACACCACATCAGTCACTGGCTTTATCAATAAGTGCATCAATGACGTCATCCCCACAGTGATACCGCCCAAACAGATCCACTAATGATGCAATCTCTATTGCACTCCACACTGCCCTTTCCCACCTGGACAAAAGGAACACCTACGTGAGAATGCTATTCATTGACTACAGCTCAGCGTTCAACACCGTAGTACCCTCAAAGCTCATCACTAAGCTAAGGACCCTGGGACTAAACACCTACCTCTGCAACTGGATCCTGGACTTCCTGACGGGCCGCATCCAGGTGGTGAGGGTAGGTAGCAACACATCTGCCACCCTGATCCTCAACACTGGAGTCCCTCAGGGGTGCGTGCTCAGTCCCCTCCTGTACTCCCTGTTCACCCATGACTGCATGGCCAGGCACGACTCCAACACCATCATTAAGTTTGCAGATGACACCACAGTGGTAGGCCTGATCACCGACAACGACGAGCCTATAGGGAGGTCAGAAACCTGGCCGGGTGGTGCCAGAATAACAACCTATCCCTCAACGTAACCAAGACTAAGGAGATGGTTGTGGACTACAGGAAAAGGAAGACCGAGCACGCCCTAATTCTCATCGATGAGGCTGTAGTGGATCAGGTTGAGAGCTTCAAGTTCCTTGGTGTCCACATCACCAACAAACTAGAATGGTCCAAACACACCAAGACAGTCGTGAAGAGGGCACAACAAAGTCTATTCCCCATCAGGAAACTAAAAAGATTTTGCATGGGTCCTGAGATCCTCAAAAGGTTCTACAGCTGCAACATCGAGAGCATCCTGACTGGTTGCATCACTGCCTGGTACGGCAATTGCTCGGCCTCCGACCGCAAGGCACTACAGTGGGGAGTGCGTACGGCCCAGTACAATACTGGGGCTGCCTGCCATCCAGGACCTCTACACCAGGCGGTGTCAGAGGAAGGCCCAAAAAATTGTCAGACCCCAGCCACCCCAGTCATAGACTGTTCTGTCTACTACCGCATGGCAAGCGGTACTGGAGTGCCAAGTCTAGGACAAAAAGGCTTCTCAACAGTTTTTACCCCCAAGCCATAAGACTTCTGAACAGGTAATCAAATGGCTACCCGGACTATTTGCATTGTGTGCCCCCCCCTCCCCCCTTTTACGCTGCTGCTACTCTTTGTTTATCATATATGCATGGTCACTTTAACTATACATTCATGTACATACTACCTCAATCAGCCCGACTAACCGGTGCCTGTATATAGCCTCGCTACTGTTATAGCCTCGCTACTGTATATAGCCTCGCTACTATTATTTTTCACTGTCTTTTTTACTGTTGTTTATATGGGGACAGCCAAAGAACCCTGTTGGAACCCTTATTTCTAAGAGTGTACCCTCTCAGGCAGTTGCTGGGAGAGACTCCATCTCTAGAAGTCCTGCCAACCGTCTGGCACAGCTTCAATGATTGTACACAGAACCAACCTTCCCCAATGAGAAGAATGTCAGGGGAGTGCCACTGTGGTCAGAATGGGGCAGAATCATGTGGCTGCAATGTTAGGATTTTAAAAAAGATAACAAAATGCATTTTCTACCACCACCCTTCTGTTCTAAAAATGACAAATTCCTCTTTTCCTACAAATAATGAGTGAGTTCTTTCTGGCTGCCACCACATTTCTGCTGGTTTCTCACAGGGAAAGACTCCTCACTAAAAAGCCAATTGTTTAAATAATCAAACCAATATATGTAGAGTTGGACCAAAGTGGATCGAATGAAGGCGATGATATGGATATAGAGGATCTTGGTTAGGTGAGATGGCTACATAGGCATCCTATACAGAATTTGTCCTAACTGTTTTAACTGTCATGCTGATAAGTAAATCACACAAAGGTAAAACTGTAGAAAAACAAAACTGTTGTATTCTTCCTATTAAACAATGACTCCCCTATACTAGTCAGGACACTGTCAATAAAGCTCTTAGTTTGAATGATCCAGTAAATTAGGGTTCCCCAACTGGTGGCCTGTGGATCGAATCTAGTTGATGTTCCCTGTCCTACAATCTATCCAGTTTAGAGCCCTAGGAATATGTGTAACAGGACAAGGTCTCCCCTATACTAGTCAGGACACTGTCAATACAGGATATAACGTTTAAAGAGAGATAAAGAGGACATTTAACCATTTGTTGGCTGAGAGAGAAAAAATAAAATGTAGAGAGATGTGTGACCTGTTGCCACAAGAAAAGGGCAACCAGTGAATAACAAACACTATTTATTTTCCCTTTTGTACTTTATCTATTTGCACATCGTTACAACATTGTATATAGACATAATGTGACACTTGAAATGTCTTTATTCTTTTTGAACTTTTGTGAGTGTAATGTTTACTGTTAATTTTTTATTGCTTATTTCACTTTTGTTTATTATCTATTCCACTTGCTTTGGCAAGTGAAATATGTTTCCCATGCCAATAAAGCTCTTCGAATTGAATTGAGAGAGCATGAGGACTAAATAGAGAGAGAGAGAGAGCGCAAGAGGCCGAGAGAGAATATGTAAGAGAGAGAGAGAGACTGTTTATTTCACTTTTGTTTATCCATTTTACTTGCTTGGGCAATGTAAACATATGTTTACCATGCCAATAAAGCCCACTGAAATGAATTGAGAGAGAGAGAGAGGCTATGAGGCTATGAGAAATAAGTCACATGTTCTGCCTGTGTCTTGTGTAAAACAACACCCAATAAAATGTTCCTTCTAAAGAGCACTGCATCTGCTTCGTTTTCAACCCGCATTCATATCACTGATTTGGTATCACACCAACACCACTCTCTGCGGGGTCAACGGTAGGGACGTTTTTAGATTTTAGGGATCCAGATTTTCAACCTAAATTCCGTTTCCATGTCGGGACTCAGCTCAGGAGTCTTTTTTCGCCTTAGTTACTGACTCACAGTCAGACAGGTGTCTCGTGACAGCTGTGATAGATAGGCTATCTTTGTGTGTGTGTGTCCAGATTTCTTGACCTACAAAGCCACGCGAATATCTGTTCTCTTGATAAAAATACACAGGTTACCTTTCCCAATATATGAAAGTAGTTAACATATACCAAATATGTTATCTGATAAATATCAACGGATGAACGGTGAATCGATTCGCATGACTGACACTGCATTATCTAGGTGCTTTCTTTGCCCGAAATTTGACATTTAGTCTAGTAAAATTAAGAGGAAATAAGGCAATTCACGTTTTAAATCCAATACTGATAATATCGACTCCTATAAGTGTGTTATTATTCGTTATTAACACGTGCACAAATGTCAAATAACTTACCACCAGCTCTTTGCGTGTCAGGGAACTTTGCGAAATGTAAGTCCCTTGGTTTCAATCAGCAACCTGTGGCTTGCAGTTTTTCTCCGGCAGCTGAATTGACTCCAAATGATGGCCAGTCAAGATCACACTCCTCCGACGAAGTGGCGCACCCTCCTCTACTTCAACTACTATGAAATGTATTTTGTAGCCTAGCTGCTACCTCCCGGTGCGCAACAGCATCAATCAAAGCCGTAAAATCCCGCCCAATAAATGTCCCTCCTCGCTCTACTGCTGAGGCATAGGTAACAGGAAACTCATCATTATCTGACAGTATGTCATCATTATGAGACAGTAAGTCATCATTAGGAGACAGTAAGTCATTATTAGGAGATAGTAAGTATTTATTATGAGATACGTTTAGGCAATCTGTATCATTTGAATCCAATGTGCTCTTTGCATCAGGCCCTCCTCAACTTTCAAGGATAACCTTATGTATATCCTATAGTCAATCTCACGTGTGAGTGTGCATGAGAGAGAGAGTTTGTGGTGATATTGTTCCATGTTAAATGGAATGCACAGTTTTGTTGATGTGAGTTGGTGCCTGTTTGATGACATCTGGTTGACATGAGATTTAATTAATATATTTTTTGAATTTTAAATTATTAATATATAACCATCGATTCTTGAAGAATGTAACTTGGAAATGCCTCATGAGCAACAGTCTTACCCCAAAAGTCAGATTGTTTGGGGGGTGGCGGTAAACGGGCTTCCATAAGTAAATTCAAATGGCACAGACAAACAAAACTTTACTGAGCTTTTCATTAACTTGAAAAGTGTTTCTTTAGCCAACATGTCAATGTTGTCACTGTAGAAGCTGCTTTTGACTTGAATGTGAAAAAGTCAAACACGAACAGAACTCCACAGGCTCCTGTATAGGCTACTTCTGGATCACAGATTACTCATCAACCTGTTTGTTCTTCGTCCCTGTTTTATGTTAGCCTGAGTGAATGAGTGCCAGTCTGTACTATCGTGTCAACTCCCAATTGACATGCAATGTTTTGCTTGACCATGACCAATGGAGTTGCCAAGAGCTCAAGCAGATCTGGGACCAGGCTGTATGTCGCACTAATATTGATTGATAAGAAGCTGATTGGGTAAAAACTGAAGCAGTGAACTACCATAAGGCTTTACTTTGTGTTGTCATTCATTCAGACTCGATTATGGTTCCTTACCGACTTACTCACCAGATTACATTCTCTGCGGTCACAAGAAACTGCTGGTCCCTGAAAAACTCTAGCAAGCAAGATATCAACCCCCCCCCCACACACAAAAAAAAAATGTACCTCCCATTTTCCACCACTCCAAACTGCAGGTCTGGGGTTGATTAGAGATTTACATTCAATACGTTGTGGCTCCATCCTGCCACTACTCATTATGCATGACAAAATGTATGAGCACATGTGGAGTATTAACGAGGCTTTGTGTCACATACATATTTCAACCTATTTATCTTGATAGTTTACCCTGTACTGTTAAAAGGCTTGTGGATATGCCTCAGGGGGGGTTCTATAATGTTTCAATTATTTAAAAAATGGGGGGGCGGGGTCACATTATGCAATGGTATAATGAAACATTCTCTATGGTTGAAACCAACCACCTGACCTAATCATTCCCAACATCAGAAGATCTACCTGAAGGACAACAACACATGGCTCATTAATTTTGAACATTTTAAATGTAACCTTTTTTAAATCTAACATTTAACTAGACAAGTCAGTTAAGAACAAATTCTTATTTACAATGACGGCCTACACCGGCCAAACCCGGACGATGCTGGGCCAATTGTGCGCCGCCCTATTGGACTTCCAATCACGGCCGGTTGTAATACAGCCTGGATTCGAACCAGAGTGTCTGTAGTGATGCCTCAAGCACTGAGATGCAGTGCCTTAGACCGCTGCACCACTCGGGAGTCCCATACATAGAAACATACAGTTGAAGTCGGAAGTTTACATACACTTAGGTTGGAGTCATTAAAACTCGTTTTTCAACCACTCCACACATTTTTTTTTAAGAAACTATAGTTTTGGCAAGTCGGTTAGGACATCTACTTTGTGTATGACACAAGTCATTCTTCCAACAATTGTTTACAGACAGATTATTTCACTGCATCACAATTCCAGTGGGTCAGAAGTTTACATACACTAAGTTGACTGTGCCTTTAAACAGCTTGTAAAATTCCAGAAAATAATGTCATGGCTTTAGAAGCTTCTGATAGGCTAATTGTTATCATTTGAATTAATTGGAGGTGTACCTGTGGATGTATTTCAAGGCCTACCTTCAAACTCAGTGCCTCTTTGCATGACATCATGGGAAAATCAAAAGAAATCAGCCAAGACCTCAGAAAAAAAATGGTATACCTTCACAAGTCTGGTTCATCCTTGGGAGCAATTTACAAACACCTGAAGGTACCACGCTCATCTGTACAAACAATTGTACGCAAGTATAAACACCATGGGACCACGCAGCCGTCATACCACTCAGGAAGGACACACTTTCTGTCTCCTAAAGATGAACCTAGTTTGGTGCGAAAAGTGCAAATCAATCCCATAACAACAGCAAAAGACCTTGTGAAGATGCTGGAGGAAACAGGTACAAAAGTATCTATATCCACAGTAAAACGAGTCCTGTATCGACATAACCTGAAAGGCTGCTCAGAAAGTAAGAAGCCACTGCTCCAAAACCACAATAAAAAAGACAGAGTAAGGTTTGCAACTGCACATGGGGACAAAGATCGTACTTTTTGGAGAAATGTCCTTTGGTCTGATGAAACAAAAATAGAACTGTTTGGCCATAATGACCATCATTATGTTTGGAGGAAAAATGTGGAGGCTTGCAAGCCGAAGAACACAATGCCAACCGTGAAGCACAGGGGTTGGCAGAATCATGTTGAGGGGGTGCTTTGCTGCAGGAGGGACTGGTGCACTTCACAAATTAGATGGCATCATGAGGAAGAAAAATTATGTGGATATATTGAAGTTAAAGCTTAAAGCTTGGTCGCAAATGGGTCTTCCAAATGGACAATGACCCCAAGCATACTTCCAAAGTTGTAGCAAAATGGCTTAAGGACAACAAAGTCAAGGTATTGGAGTGGCCATCACAAAGCCCTGACCTCAATCCTATAGAAACTGTGTGGGCAGAACTGAAAAAGCCTGTGCGAGCAAGGAGGCCTACAAACCTGACTCAGTTACACCAGCTCTGTCAGGAGGAATGGGCCAAAATTCACCCAACTTATTGTGGGAAGCTTGTGGAAGGCTACCCGAAACATTTGACCCAAGTTAAACAATTTAAAGGCAATGCTACCAAATACTAATTGAGTGTATGTAAACTTCTGACCCGCTGGGAATGTGATGAAATAAATAAAAGCTGAAATAAATCCTTCTCTCTACTATTATTCTGACATTCACATTCTTAAAATAAAGTGGTGATCCTAACTGACCTAAGACAGGGAATTTTTACTAAGATTAAATGTCAGTAATTGTGAAAAACTGAGTTTAAATGTATTTGGCTAAGGTGTATGTAAACTTCCGACTTCAACTGTACATAGAGTAAGGTCACCAACGTTGAGACAAAGTCACGGGTAGAGTAACACTAGCTAGGTTTCCATCTGATTGGTGACAGATATGTGAATATTCTAAAATATGCATTAAGAAAATATGCCCATTTTCCCACCAGTGGTGTGTCCCCACCACATTGACTTGCTGTTGATAAAAATCTGTGAGTGATGACATAGTGCACACAAAATGTACTTTTTCACTTAAGTTTTCACGTACGGAATAAAAATCTAAAGTTCAATGTGTTTCCATCGCATTTTCAACTCTATTAATAGTTGTCACAAAAACTGTTGTGTTAAAAAGCAAATGTGCCCGTTTTGGTCTTGGCACGTGTTCTCTAGCCAAGATACAGTACGGGTAGGCTGTGGGGGTTGATTTACTTCGATATTATGATTATTATATCAATATTTGCGCATAAAAGGCGTTTCCATTGGCATAATTAATCTTACCGACACAAAAAGATCTCACCATGTTGACTGAAAAAAAATATCTGTTGGCATTTGTAAAATTGTACCGAAACTTCCTGTTTCCATCAGCTGTCAGTTTTTACTAGCATAAAAACTGTGGATGAAAACTTGATTTTTATCTAGGTTTCCATCCAATTAACGACAGATTTTCATGCAAATATGATCAAATATGCACAAATTAAATATGCAAATGTTCCCACCATTTATTTGTTACCATTAAATTGACTTGTCTGTCCGTGATGACGTAGTGCACATAAACATAACGTTTCCTGTTAAATTCCCATGTACCAAATACAAAATACAAGTGAAATGGGTTTCCATTTCTATTTCAACTCTTCTGATGGTTTTGTCACAAAGAATGTTGCGTTATATAGCGAACGTATCCACTCTGATGTTGATTGGCATTTGCTCTCTAGTCAACAGCTCGCAGATACAGTGCTGGTATAGCCTGCAGGAGATTATTATGGACAAAAGAGCTAGATAATTTTTTATTTGTCAAACGGCAAACGGCAGCCAAGCATCGATCATCATGTCCCCAAAATAAAACCCTTGATATTTATTGGAAAGTAGCATGAAGCTTATTACCTTGCATTTCACCACCCTGTGAAGTTCATAGTCATTTATTTATTCTGTAGCCTAATAAACTACACGTGTTCCCGAGTCGTAGTGGGCGGACCACACGACGTCATCGCGTGACTCACTTCAATATGATGGTTATTATTTGTGCACGATAGCGTTTTCACCACCAATATCTCGCATCATTAATTTTACCGACACAAAAACATCCCGCCTTGTCTAGCGTATTTTTTTTGTTGTCGACATTTGGAAAGTTTACCGAAAAGATTTGCTGTATCCATCAGGACTGTCGTGACACTTTTTTAAAAATCCAATATGTACTTTACGTGCATAGAACGATTGGATGGTAACCTGGTTACAGACATCATACTCTGCTTTTCTGTGCTTCTTTTCCTTAGTAGATCAATAGTGTCATGTACTGCTCCCAGTGATACACCAACAGTGCCATGACGAGCCAAAACAAACTTGATATCCTCCATTTAGGCAAGTTGCTTGTTGTTCTAACCTCTGAGGAAATGTTGTTTTGTTCAAGACAATACATTTACCATAGGATCCGAAATGGTAGACTGGATGTTTAAAACGGTAACGTTACAGTGATGAACGACAATATTCAAATGAAAAAAAAATCTTTAATGCTTCACACAATTTCAGAAAAATATTGTGGGAGACATTCACATTTCCCTTGTAATTCAAACCCTTTAAATGCTTAATTTACTCACCACAATTGTTTTATATACTCAATAAAAAAAATGGCATCTTATGGCATCTGACAACATATTAGATATCATTCACTCCGTTTGCAC
Source organism: Salvelinus namaycush (assembly GCF_016432855.1). Taxonomy (NCBI): domain Eukaryota; kingdom Metazoa; phylum Chordata; class Actinopteri; order Salmoniformes; family Salmonidae; genus Salvelinus; species Salvelinus namaycush. Next base: position 5,136,023 of record NC_052333.1, read on the forward strand.
TCAAAAGCAGAACAAAGCAATGCAAGCATAATCTCACAATGGTAGAACCAGCAGAATCAACCCAATGGGTTGTCAGATGAATGACAAACCATTTAATCATAATGGTGGTACTGAATGGCACCCTATCCCCTATATATCGGGTAGGCAATTCCAGTCCCCGAGGTCCTGATTGGTGTCACAGTTTTGCCCCAGCCCCAGCTAACACACCTGACTCTAATAATCACCTAATCATGATCTTCAGTTTAGAATGCAGTTTGATTAATCAGCTGTGTTTGCTAGGGATGGAGAAACAGTGTGACACCAATCAGGCCCTCGAGGACTGGAGTTGTCCACCCCTGCCCTATATAGTGCATTACTTTTGACCAGGCCCTGGTCTGGTCAAAAAAGTAATAAAGTCAAACGCCTCTAAGCAGAGGAGAGTCACCTATTTTTGAATACATAAAAATCTGAAACTAGGCTGTACAGCCTTCTCAATGTTTGCCATGGGTAGTGCAACATCTAACTGTCCTAATAGTCTCACTTGAGCATCAGTGACGAGATCATCTCATAGTCAAAGTCCACCTGACCAGGCAAATCCCAGATTTGGAAATTGACGAAAGAGCTGCTGGAGATGTGTAATAAATACCATTTAAAATAACACAAGCATATTGCTATTACATTGTTATAACTAACTTCTTTCTAAGCAGGGTTTCTCACACACTCATAAACAGATACAGAGAACCACACACACACCCAAAGACAGATGGCTGGCACAGACCTTTCATAAACACTGATAAGGCAGGAAAGGCCTTGATCAAAAGAGTGCTTGGGTCTGCATTTCACGAGATAATGAGACACACACACATACTCAAGGACAGAGGGCTGACATAAACCTTTCATAAACACTGATTAAATAAGAACATATGCGCACACACCTAATCTCCTGTTTTAGCTGAACATTTGGTAACAAAGAACTTTTGCTATAAGACTCAGAAGGATGACGCCCAGCTCATCAGGACCAATCTGAGAAGACAACAACCTGTCCAGAACCAACCAAAGGACCAGAACTTCCAGACTCAACCTACTTTCTGTGTTGTATAAAATGTCTATGCATTCTGTTATCTGGGCTTTTTCTGGAGGTTCTCTATGAGCCGAAGGAACGAGACCGTATACGCTTGTACCAGATATCTTTACTCATAATTAAACTGTCGCTTGTCATACAATTTATCACCTTGTCTGAATCGATCCTTGACCGGCTCACCCTTCTCCATATCCAATTATCAACAGAAACTTGGTAAGCAGAGGATGGTTGTCTAGATACCCGGTCCAGAGTGGTTGATATAGATGTGAGGGGGCGAGTTGGTGGAAGGACGGTTCACGGAGGACAGGTGAAATTCTTTGGGGGAGGACAGCAGTTCTGCTCAGCTCGGGAAACTGATCTTCTGGTCGACCATAAACAAGGTAAGCAAGACCTGTTAAATCAAACTTTGCATATTGTCGTATAGTCCTTCCAAATTTCGATCAGTAAGTACCGAGTCTGGGTAAGAATTCTTGTTTAAATTTATTTGCATAGATGACATGAGAATGACAGTGAAGTAAACATATGTGTACTTAAATCTATTCTATAGTCCGGCAGCGACCGGTCCGACTAAGGTCGGTAGGGATAGCTATTCCAAGTCCGTCAGTGACCGGTCCGATTAGAAATCGGTAAGGGATAGAATTAATAGAATATTCCAAGTCCGGCAGCGACCGGTCCGATCAGATATCGGTAAGGGATACAGAAAAAAGTGAACTCTACTCCAAGTCCGGCAGAGACCGGTCCGATTAGAAATCGGTAAGGGGTAGAGAAGTTTTATTTCACTCCAAGTCCGTCAGAGACCGGTCCGATTAGAAATCGGTAAGGGGTTGAAAAGTGTCCTATTCTATAGTCCGCCAGCGATCGGTCCCTTTGATGGGTAGGAATAGCAGTAATGTGTAAAACATAAATGTGACTGTTGTTATACAGGACTATTTGTGTGTGAATCATATTTTGAAAAAAAACAGTGTCCTATTCTATAGTCCGCCAGCGATCGGTCCCTTTGATGGGTAGGAATAGCAGTAATGTGTAATGCGTAAATGTGACTGTTGTTATGTGAGTCATCTACTATTTGGGTGTGAATCATATTTTGTGAGGAAAATACAGGACTGTCTGTGTGAAAGTTGCATGTTGCATGGTTAATGTTTAAATGTGTTGATAGGTGTGAATATTAAGTAAAGAGTGAAATGTTTTAACATATTTGAGAGAATAGAAAGAGCGGACATTGGTTGGTTGCACGTTCCATAACGCTGTTAAAAACTACACACATTTACGAAATTCCGAGTGTACGAGGGAGGAACTCTGAGATAAGACAGAGTACGTGTCTCCAAGAATTCATCACGGGTATTTACCAGTGACGGGCTAAGTATATTCAGATAGTCTAAATATAGTGATGAAATTTAATCAGATGATTTAAAATATAGAGATAAAAGTTAAAATATAAAATACATGACAATATGACGACCCCAAATACTCCCAAGCTTAAATTTAACGATTTTCTAGATCAAAAGCTACAAGACAGGTCAGGGGGAAAAGAACAGTGGAAGTCAATAAAGAAGGTTTGGGAAGGGTTGAAGTTAAAATGGACACAGGCAGGTTATCTAGGAGGGGGGCCGCCAAGCAGGGTCCAACTGAGTACGATGGAAGGCGGACTGAGAGAGGCAGTGCAGGAAGCTAGAGACAGGGAGGTAGAAAAGAATAAAAGTCATTTGTTTAAGAAGGAAAGGACCACCAAGAGAGGGAGGTCATATGCCCGCTCTTGATGTACACCAGATAGGTATGACTGATTATGTAAGGAAACTGACGGAACTTTCTGCAGCTCTCTCCAAACAGATTCACAAGGTCTGAGAGGGGGAGCTGCCAGGAGGCACGCCACCACTGAATGTAAAATGGTGACTGGGTGGGGGTTAAAGTCCACAAGAGAAAGTGGCTGGAACCCAGGTGGACTGAACTGTACGAAGTGAAGGAGGTTACTTCACACTCAGTTCAGGTCAAAGGTAAATCAGGCGCACCTTGGCACCACCTCACACATTGCACTCTAGCTCCAATTCCTTACAGAAGTCAGAGCCGATTTGAGCGGCCTAAATTCGATTCCAAATTAAGACACTCCTGACTCAGGTGATGCGGCATCAAACTTCGCCTCCCCTGAAAAAGGAACCTCTCCCAGTTAGAGGGATATCTCCCTCCCTGGGCGAGATTAGGGATATCTGGCCCATTATTTGTGATATTCCTTCACACTAGAATAGTTGGGGGTGGAGAGCTGTACAGAGAATGGACAGAAGATGGCAGTATTGCAGCACTCAACGGTCTCCCAGCAAACGGGGAGCCTGTTTGAATGCTGGTGACAGAAAAAACTTAGAACCAATTCGGAGTAGAGAGAATACATTTAATAACTTATTTAGGTTAAATTTACAGACTAATGATATTATTGTTATGGATTGGCTGACATGCGATATAAATTTAGCGAAGTATATGGTAAGTTTACACTTTGGAATGGAGAAAGTTGAGAAGTTGATTTTACTTATACGATAGTTTTGCTGCTAAACTTAGTTGGAGTAACTAGATGTTTTGCCTAGAGGCATGAATAAGACAGTCATTTTTGGTATTATATTGGCTAGTTGCTGCGTTCTGAACACAGGTTGAGCGCTAGTAAACGCATATCTTTATTTGAACTATACTAATCTATTTGATAAAAGTACTAAACCTGTATATTTAACATTTGATAATGATTGGCAAATCCATATATTTAACCACAACTTTGAATTTAGCATTGAGTATTATAGGAGGAAAGGGATCAAATTTGTACTTTCCCCACCGGGTGTGGCCGTATTAAATTATGCTAGAGAAAATTGGTTGTGTCATTTAGAGGGAAAATGTGTACGTTATAGCTTTGAGATACTTTTCAAAAGTTGCTGAAAGTTATTGGTTTTTGGTTTAGGTATCACCAGAGAATTCGAACAATAAGTAAACGTATTCTAAACGTGATCTGTTTTCATTATGGGGAACAAAGAACGACTCGCAACCTGGTATGGCTGGCATGAGAGTTTTTAAAGGGACAGTGTACGTTTATCACAGTTGTATGGTTAGTACATGAAACATCGGGGAAATTTAAAACGAATGATTTAAGGGTATTATCATAATTATTAGGTTTTGTTTTTGTGGTAAACGTTTTGGGTTAAGGGGTTTTCCGTGTTCCGAGAGACAAGATAATATTAGGTGTTTTACTTTCTGAGTTTTATTTAGACAAGGGACTTTGTTAAGATAAAGGGTTCTTTTGGTATGTCTGGATATGGTATGGAACACGAATGTAGGTGTAACCTTTTTGACCTCTTTTCGTTGCATTTTCCTGTGACTTGATCAATCACGGGGGGATGTAGTGAGAATAATGAAATTGTGGTCATTTGGGAATACTAGTTTTGAGGTAAATTGATATAATAGAGTTTATAACTCTTGACCATAATTGTAGTTTTAACCACAGAGGAGTCAGGATTCTGTTATTAAACATTGGCTATGACGGTTTTGAATGGGCTGTTATTGAATTGGTTTGAACAGGAGATATTTTAAGCCTATAGGGCATGGAAATAAAAGTGATAGAGAGCTTATTAGTAAAGAAAGGAATTTATATGGTTAGCATTTGTTTTGGCCATAAGAAGATAGAGATAGGTTTATTAAGGTTATGTAAGGACTTTAGAGATTGACACTATAAGACATGTTGTTAATTTTAAATCCATTTGGGATAGATAAAGTCAAAACAGTGAGACACTTAGTTAATATTGCAAAAGAACACATAGTTGTTATTGACTATTATTAGAAAAAGGCAGACAGATGGGTCTACCCCGCACTGTTGAGACCTTGAAGGTTTGAGAGCAGAGTGGGGAGGGTGGACCAGGAAATGAGCAAGGTAGGCTGTGAAATAAGATAGGACAGAAGGGGGTTAACACATATAAGCAGCACAGATACATTTTAAAGTAGATAAGTCACTTGACAGAGAATTGGAAAAGAATAGATATGAATGTACGCCCAAGGGAGAATTGGATTTCTATATTATAATGTACTAAGTCATGAGTAGGTAAGGTTGATACCTGGCCAGAGCCAGGTATCAAACGGGGGAGGGGTACATTGTGGTCTAGGATACGATGGGGCCTATTGGATAATAAACTAATTAAAAATTAAAAATTCTAGCTAAAAAATAGGCATAGAAGTTAAATATATAATTAGATAGAACAAATGAGAAACTGTTTGTTAACCAAACCTGTATGTCCAAGATTTTATGCATTACAGGTGAATTAAAGGAGAAGGTGATTCACCCGACCTGGGGGCATATCGCACTTGGAGGGTGAGACACACTGACACTGCCGAATGATCACAGAGTTAAGGAGAAGAACCGTTACTAATAGAGTTCGGGGATCAACTCCTTAATGAAGAATTCCCTGCCCCCGACCTTTCCTCACTGTGTTTGTTCATAGAAGTGAAAGTGTTGCTTGATCTCTGGCTGATGATGTGTTCTCTGGGAGAAGATGGGGCTTTACAGGACTGCTTGTAGTCCTGAGCTGTCTGTTTAGGATACGATGGGGATGTTACCATCACAGTACTGCCAGAACCACCACCAGTTCCAACAGACCAGGTTCAGCCGGCCTCCTCCACCACTTCAAGACCAAGTCCCACGCCATCACCTGAACTCTACAATCTGGTATAGGTAATAAATGTAAAAGACATCTCAGATAGTGACCAATTGGGGACTGAAACTGGTTATGAGGGAAGGGAGAATATGTGGTTGGCCTATAAAACACTTAATAGAAAGGACTGTGTCGTATGTGGACATGCCAGACCTATTCTGGCTGCTCACCCATTTGTCCTAAGTAATGGGGAAGGTTGGATGTGCATATTGGAAAGTTTAAGCCAAATTCAACCCTGTGTAAAACTCTGAGTCTTGTGTTCCCAGAAGTCCGTCCCCAGAAGACACCATGGGGGTTAAGGCATATGGGGGATATTACAGCTGTAACACTGGTACAGGTAGAGGTATAGACTATGGGAGGTTCCCTACTGCTGCCTGCATCACTAATGTCACTATTAACTAGAGGTGTTGCTGATGTATGGTGGATGTGTGGACCTGCCAGGCGGTTGACCCCATTTTGAAAGGAGATTATCAGGGAACATGTGTTTTGGCCAGTCTGATAAACACCATTGCCTATTATTGAGGTTACAGCTAACCAACTTTTGGGAGCTGCACATGACAGAGGCTTGGGACCAACCCAGGAGACGGCAGAAACGTGACGCTCCTTGGTCCGAGGGTACAGATAACATTCACACCAACCTGTTGGGGGTCCCAAATGGGGTTCCCCCACGAATTCCAGACATTAAACAGGAATGATGGCCTGTGGCATCTGATGCCCATCATTGGCCCAGCTATTGTTGATGCTAAACAAAATGCCTGGGTCAATTATATCTACTATAATTAATAATGATTTGTTAAATACACCCACACAGCACTTACAGGGATGGCTGAACAATTGGATGCTACCTCTCAAACCAGTAGACCAAATAGACTAGCACTGGACATGATTCTGGCCGACCAGGGAGGTGTATGTAAAATGTTTGGAGAACAGTGTTAGACGTTTGTCCCTAACAATACTAGTCCGGATGGGAGCATTTCAAAAGCTCTGAGTGGGTTGGCAAGGTTATCGGTGGAGATGAGGGGTCTTGCAGGTGTGGAGGAGAGTGGACTGTTCCCCTGGCTGGGTGGTTGGTTTGGTAAGTACACTACAGTGATGATTACTGGATTTCTGACCCTAAGTTGTTGTTTTTCGTATGCTCATGTTCCGTAATGCCTGTATCATACCTTGTTTGAAGAAGTCTGTTACAGATGTGGAAAGGGCCTATGGTATGATGCCGCTGCTTGATGCTCCAGTTGGAGAGGCTGATACGAAATCAAGCTTTCGCAGGAGAGTGGGCCTGACAGAGGGGGACCCTTGGTTCGCTGTAGTTGATGTTGTCGAATGAATAAAAAGTGATGTTTGTCCTCCCTGTTGTGAAGGTTTGAAGTTCCCGGGTGGCGACGAGCCCACCTGGTACAGGTTGTATAGAGGGATGGACCTGAGGGTTTAACATGATCTAGCTTTTTATGTCACGTCTCTTTTGAGACGTGAAGAGAGGGAATCAAAACTTTTTCCTTCTGAAAAAGTTCCCTGTCTCTGCTTGTCTTAGCTATTTTTTGTCACGTCTCTTTTGAGACGTGAAGAGAGGGAATTAAAACTTTCTCTCTGAGAAAGTTTCCCTGGTTGTTTACTTTTGCTTTTCTTACTCTTACCTAGTTTATGTCACGTCTCTTAGGAGACGTGAAGAGAGGGCATATGAAACTTTCTCTTCAAGAAAGTTTCTGCATATACTACTCCTGCTTGATCCCATGTTTATGTCACGTCTCTTAGGAGACGTGAAGAGAGGGAATCAAAACTTTTTCTTCTGGAAAAAGTTTCTCTTCTTGTGCCTGGATTCGCTTAAAGTTTATGTCACGTCTCTTGTGAGACGTGAAGAGAGGGAATCAAAACTTTATCTTCTGATAAAGTTTACTCTAATTTTGCCATTTATAGCTTTTGTCCTAGCTTTTGTCACGTCTCTTATGAGACGTGAAGAGGGGGATTTGTAATAAATACCATTTAAAATAACACAAGCATATTGCTATTACATTGTTATAACTAACTTCTTTCTAAGCAGGGTTTCTCACACACTCATAAACAGATACAGAGAACCACACACACACCCAAAGACAGATGGCTGGCACAGACCTTTCATAAACACTGATAAGGCAGGAAAGGCCTTGATCAAAAGAGTGCTTGGGTCTGCATTTCACGAGATAATGAGACACACACACATACTCAAGGACAGAGGGCTGACATAAACCTTTCATAAACACTGATTAAATAAGAACATCTGCGCACACACCTAATCTCCTGTTTTAGCTGAACATTTGGTAACAAAGAACTTTTGCTATAAGACTCAGAAGGATGACGCCCAGCTCATCAGGACCAATCTGAGAAGACAACAACCTGTCCAGAACCAACCAAAGGACCAGAACTTCCAGACTCAACCTACTTTCTGTGTTGTATAAAATGTCTATGCATTCTGTTATCTGGGCTTTTTCTGGAGGTTCTCTATGAGCCGAAGGAACGAGACCGTATACGCTTGTACCAGATATCTTTACTCATAATTAAACTGTCGCTTGTCATACAATTTATCACCTTGTCTGAATCGATCCTTGACCGGCTCACCCTTCTCCATATCCAATTATCAACAGATGTCAACATTGTAGATGTTGTTGGTGTTCTCCAAGAACAGTGTCTCGTTTGGCGACATCTTGTGGAATACAACCTGGATAGTGGAGCACAATAAAGTGAATTTATGCTTGATCCGCAATGTGGTCGGAGGCGTCGTGTAGCGGGTGTGACGCAATTGCGTATCTGCCAGAGACACACAGTGGCCAAATCAAGCTCTGTCTGTACAGCATCGCCGTGCCATCTTAAAATTTTGTGGAGGGCACCGTACGGTATAGCTCCGCATTGACATGATTGGTTGACGGTAGGTGGGGGCGGTAAATCCTGTACCAACACAAACTCTCTTCCTTGACAACTTCCTTCACTGTAGTCCTTGGTTTACTGTCACCTGACGTGTTCTCGATATCTGGTTCCTCCATTCCGTAGCCAAAATCCTTTGGGAAAGATTGTACAAACCATAGCTCCCTGCCAACGCAGAATCTTCGTACTGAATCGACATTTGCCTCAAATCTGCCAGCTAATTAACGCTAGCAGCTGTTAAATCCACTGATCAAATTCAATCGTGTTTAGCTAGCACTGGTTTAGTTGACAACCAAGTGACTTGAAAATATATTATAGTGTTGTTATATGGTGTATTCACCACGAAATAAATACCAGCATTTTAGTGTCAAAGTAAACATTCATTTACACTAATTCTGCTTCCAAGCACTCCCAAGTGTTAGCTTGTCAACTAGGGTCGTCACTAGTTATCACAAAATCATAATTATGGTTAAACCCCGCCTATTTTCAAGTTTTAATGTCACATGAGCAAGTACAGTGGAATGCATTTCTTGTAAATTCAAAACCCAGCAATGCAATAATTAACAACAATGTAATACTAGGAAAAAACAGTAAGCATACTAAATACACAGGGTCAGTAACAATACCATATTTACAACGTGCAGGGATATTGGAATGATGGAGGTAGATGTGTATAGGGGTAAGTGACTGGGCAACAGGATATAAAGGCCTATTCGGACGGGATTAGTTTTACTGGGCGAGCTCGAGTAATGTAATTATGTACACGAGTACCAAACACCAAATCTGTCATTTTAGTCCCGTCCGAATCTGTCATGTCAATAATTGTTACACGGCAAGAGTAACAATTCCAGACAGAATAACCTAATGTTTTTCTAGGCTAGCTCCAAAATCCTCTGATAATACTAGTCCTGTGCGAATCGACATCCCTGTGTTTTGAGAGAAATATTGAGAGAAGAGTTTGACAAGTGTTGCTCGCAGTTTGAGCAAAAAAACAAGAACTGATTCGATACATTTAAAAGTGCTGCGCATAGTTTATATATGAAGGGCCTACATTTATCAAATTTCGCTGTGAATGCTTTTGTTAATACGTTATGTGCGAATGAATTGAACATCGCCAAATGCATCATACAAAAACATTGCGCCTATTTAATGCAACCCTTGCTGTTAATAGATCGCAAAGCAGCATACAACTGAGCTAAACGTTTGGAAATGACAAATTCACTTTCTCATTCATAGTCTAAAAACGCATATCAAGCGCAAGTGCGCTGTTTAGCCCTAACCGTAACCCTAATCACACTGCTAACATTATGCCTAACATTAATTAAGACCTAAAAGCAAATTTTTGTTTTGATAAATTTTTTCGACATAGCCATTTTCTTTACTTTATGGCTGTGGTAACTAGTGACAACCGTCAATTTGTCTGTTTCGTCTCATTTCCGCCATAAACTGTATTTTCCCCGCTCCCTCAATGTCATTGGTACTCCAGCCAAACGCTGTTTCACTACATGGCCATGAGATGGCGCCAAATATATAGCTAAGGTTTTTGCCTAATGCCTTTACACAAGTAGCTCAGTTTCAGTTTCATTTATTGAATAACAAATAGTGAAGTAACCGACAGAGTATAGAAAAGTCCATCATCATTATCATCATATTAGAACATCATCAATCATTGACATTTTATCCCATAATTCACAGTTCAGCTAATTATTTTGTTGTCGTTTTGTCGTTATAGCAACCGTACCACTGTGGGAGAAATTGCTTTGTTGCAGTCTAGGTCTTGTCGGCTGTTGCGTTGAAAGCTAGCTAGTTTACGAACGTTAATCATCATAACGCTACATATCTGTTCGCAATAATGGCCCATTACAGAGTAAGTATACGAAACTTTTCTTCAATGAACTTCAAACACGAGTGGTTTGAAGATATTTCTTTCATGTCCTATGTTTTCACTTGTTACTTTGTAACTAAGTTAGCTAACTAACTGCATTCATTGATTACTTTGTATCTAGCGTAGCCCTCATTCATTGGAACCAGCTGTATGGTTGTGCTAGTTAAACAATTCGTTTTCAAAGTTTATGGTCAACCAGGCATATTTTTTTTGTATTCTACTTACCTGCCTGGAAACTTTCAAAATAAACTGAAGTAGAGTTATCTAGCTACAGCTTTAAATAGCCTATGCAAAAATGTTTTGTTAGTCTTTTGAATCTTCTCATCATTGTTGATTTCACAGGCTTCAGAATCCAAGAGAGAACAATTTCGAAGGTATCTAGAAAAAGCTGGAGTTCTTGACAGTCTCACCAATGGTAGGCCTCTTTCAGAAATTGAAGAACATTACTGGCAAAGTTTCTTTAATATGCATAAAGTCTAAAGTTTCTCATGCGGTATACTTTGATTTTGTGCCTCATGTTCATCATTTTGATTCCAAATCCTAACCACTTGCATAGTTTATAGCAGGGGTGTCAAACATAGGCGAGGGTGTCCAATAAGGCCCGCATGTGATTTGAGTTACAAAAAAACTCAATACACTTTAAACATTTTAGATTTACATTTTAGTCATTTAGCATACAGTCTTATCCAGATCGACTTACAGGAGCAATTAGGGTTAAGTGCCTTGCTCAAGGACACATCGACAGATTTGTTACCTAGTCGGCTCAGGGATTCGAACCAGTGACCATTTGGTTACTGGCCGAATGCTCTTAAAGGGAAACTTCAAAAATGTTCAACGTCATAGGTACTCCAGCACCACCCCAACATCAACATATGTGAAAAAAGTAGATATAAGTGTTTACAATGACATCATCGGTGTGTATGAGGTGATTTTGACCAATTATTAGTAGGCAAATTGGTTGATGTAATTGAAAAACATATCTTTGTCATTCATAATCTCCAGCACCACCTCAACATTAACATAAGTGAAAATGGCGTATTTCTATGTTTTGTAGTAAAAAAGACAATGAAGTAGACATGAAAAATGTTTTACCTTTAACCGCTAGGCTACCTGCCGCCCATGACAAAAACAAATCGAAACTGTATAAATTTTAATCCACCTACATTCATACAGTTTCTTGACTTTGTCCAGCTTGCTATAATCACCGAAATGAAAACTAGACAGTCAGGGAGCATCAAATACCAACAGCGATGATTACTAGTTTTTTGCACATTTTCACGGTGAGGATATATAACACATATTCAGTGAGGCTCTATGGGACCTTGTTGAAGAACGAATGCGGCCCCCGGGGCAAAACCTGTTTGACACCCCTGATCTATAACAAAACCTGTTTGACTCACATATCACCACCAATATCCATAACAATTGTATTGCTGTTTGCAGTGTTGGTCGCCCTGTACGAGGAGCCAGATAAACCTAATAATGCTTTGGAGTATCCTTTTGTCTTGGTTTGATTAATATTCCAATATGATGACAACAACCATGACCACCGACTGATCCCGTTGGTGCAGATGTTGCTTGCTGATTCAGCTAGTCACTCTCAGCGTTGGTCAGAGAGAATACCTTGCCTGAAATCTGATGACTACTGCCCCCCCCCTGGTGCAAGACGATCAAGCGTAGACTTTGTGTACATTACAGCAGCCTCGTCTAAAATTGTCGTTGTTCATGTGACGTCTTTTAAAAGGCTCTTTGTCTTATTGTTCTATTAACTAATTTACCGCCTGGTGATGTCACCAGGCAGGCCAAAACTACATCTCGCCAAAACAGGCTGAAATTTCAGGTGGCCGTTTCAAACAGCTCTTACACGAAAAGGGCATTATCATAATTCTCACAATTTCATAGCATTATGCCAAACCTCATAGTGTGGAAATATATAAAACACAGGAAAATCAAATTTTTGACTGCACTGTGCCTTTTTAAAGAGAGTTTAGGGTGTGCAGTGGCTGGCCGGAGTGATGGTGCTGCCCCCCCCCCCCCCCCCCCGGACCAAATATTGCCTCTGGTGATATGGGTTCAAACCCTGATTACGCCACTTTCTATTCTATGCACCAGCAGCTCTCCTCTATCTCCCCATCTCAATCACTTCTTGTTCACTGTAACTATCAACAACAACAAGAGTTTAGACTAGCCTTCACCTAAACCCCAGCTTTCTAAAGCATCACCTTGGTGTGGCTGGTGCTGAGCCAGGAGACGCGGAGGCCCTTCGTCTGGAGCTAACTGAGCTACAGCAGAAGTGGGATCTTCTCATGGAGGAAAACAAAGACCTCAGAAACAGGGTCAGAGAGAATTGAACATTTTTCCTAAATTCAAGGGTTTGTTTCCCGGACCCAGATTAAGTTTAGATTCTCCATTGATCTTGTTTTTTAGCCCAGAACTAGACTTAATCTGTATCCGGGGAAACCACCCCCAAAATACCCCAAAAATATCTATTCCCGGTATGTTGCAAATACCAGACTTTGCTCTGCTTTGTTTTACAGCTTCTGCAGTATGAACCAGCACCCGAGGATGGAGCAGCAGAGTAGCGGAGTTGGTTGACTTGTTCTTTTTGTCCACTGTTTTGAGAGAAAAAAGGCACTTCTGAAGCTATTATTTCTTAGTAGTATTATGACACTATACCCAAGGATGGAAGAACTGTTAATTGCAAAAGCAATGTATTTTTGTTAAGTAGTATTTTCTGTGTACAGGCACTTGTTCAATCTAAAGTGTCAACTATTTCTTTCCAATTTCAAGTCAATAAATACTATTTTCAGCAAATATTCCTAATGCAAAATTATTGTGTTGATGTGTCTCTAGATGGAATTCCCAACTGATCCTTGCCTATTCATTTAAATGCCACACACACAGGGTCACCGTGACAACAGGCCTACTACAACTTCTGGTCCAGTATGGGGTTAGCATTCAAAGCCAATGTTCTTGCCTGTTGCTGTTTGGATTTATATTTTTATATCTTGGTAAACGAATTATATTAAAATATCATCTCATTAGTAATTCAAGAATATCAGTACTTTATTTTATCAAGTAAAATGATTGTACAATTGTGAATATACAAATCAATGTATGATGTAGTGTTTAGTAAAAATAAAGTACAATTTCATATAAGCAATAGACCTGTACAAAATCAGTCCCATTTCCTCCCAATCAAAATGTATAATTTACTTTGTCAAATGGCTTTGTGCCACAATAATATCAACGCTTTTTCAGGATGGAGGACATCTGCAGTATCCCGACCTGAAAGAAAACAGAACAAGTTGAAAATATTATGTAACTGGTTTATCCAAAGGCTACATTGTTGTAGTAGTTCAATTATAGTTGAACTGAAATAATCTGTTTCTTTGTTATTAGTTGGATAGTTTAAATAAAGTTGGCCAGTAGCCTATATCATGAGCAAAGAAACTGTCAATTGGACTGATACTAAAATAGATTGTTGTTATGTCCCTGGGAAAATGTCCTCTGATTAGATTGGTAGCTAGTGAACTCCAGCCACCAATTTAACTTGTAAAGTCAAATTCACTTGGTTATTGTGCTTTCTAAAAGCACAATACCTTAAATACAATATTGAGGAAATCATGCTTTGAAACTTTTTCCTTGTTAACACATTCTTTCCAATGAATATCATTGATTGAGTTTTGTGTTACGTAATTGCGAATTACAGCCTAAAGGATATAGATTTTCTGATTCTGCTTTCCATTGCTCTTGGTTCATTGCAGTAAGCCTTGCATTTATATGCACGCAATGCAATGAAAGTCCTTCAAACTAAAACAGACCTGTCAACAATGTCTGTTGTCTTTTTATCTAGATTTACTAAGTGTTTTCCATTGCAAATTTCTGCTTTGCTTTTTGTCTTCTGAAAATAACAGGTGCAAACTTGGTGCATAAAACAGAGTGACTAAATGCATTGTGGCCTGGGCCCAGAGCAGTTTATCTTAACGTTAATACTGTGTACTCAACTTCACTGACAGAAAAACATCACTGTCTCAAGAACTGCAAATCTATGGAATAATATAATTTCTTAGGCTACACTTCAGGGCACACTTAGCTAACACCGTAACAGTGTATCCTGAAACATAGACTATTTTTTATTTAACCTTTAATTAACTAGGCAAGTCAGTTAAGAAAAAATTCTTATTTACAATGACGGCCTACCCCGGCCAAACCTTCCTCTAACCCGGACAACGCTGGGCCAATTGTGCGCCACCCTATGGGACTCCCAATCACGGCTTGTTGTGATACAGCGTGGAATTGAACCAGGGTCTGTAATGACCGCTGCGCCACACGGGAGCCCCAACATCGTAACAGTTTCTTGTGACATGATGAGATAAGGTAATAAACCTCAGATCTGCAGGTCGCCTGGAGCTCGCCTGCTGCTGCCGTTACTTGCCAGTGACATTCGGCGGTTGGGAGAGCAGACGGGAGGGCTGTTGCCATCGCAGCTGTGCCGAGACACTGAGCTCAGTTCTCCTATTGAGTCTTGGCTCTGGGGCCTGCTCAGTCTCTTGATGTCCGGCTTAGAGAAGGCCCTGACTCGACTGGCAGCAAAGCTACAGCGTGGCTTCATGCTTATAGTCCCAGGGAAGGAGTCCCCACTGTCTGAGCCATTCCCCTCCACCACAGTGGAACAGTTCCAGGGGGCACTGACCCTCCGTGGTTTTCTTGCAATGACCGAAAGGGTCGGGCATGAGGAGGCATCCATCAAGGGTAGCACGGGTAGGGTGGGGTATTCAGAGCCCCGTGATCCTGTGAAGTCCATGTGGTGGGTGAGAGGATCTACATGGGGAAGAGGATGCACGACAAGATCCTCTGGCTCATCCTTCTTGTCCACCAGGGCAGAGCGTGTCGTCTCACGGTTGATGTTCTTTGAGTTGCTGTTGTGCTCAGGACGTGGCACTGCCTCCTTACTGGCTGTATTGTGACTGTCTGTACATGGCTTGACACCAGGGTCCACCTGAATAGGAACAAAGGCAGAGGAGGCATTGAGGAGGGAATGCGTTGGTCCGTTGCCCTGTTTCTCTATCAGGAGTGTGTACCCACTGGGTCCGCTGGGGATAACAGGCTTGCAGCCCCCAGAGGTTCCCCCCATGTTAACTTGTTTGACGTCAGAGTTTCTTTTGGATTTGCTACGGTAGTAGTCATCCTTCAGGTGTGGGTGGTAGGCCAGGATGCCCTTCTTAAGCTTCCTGTAGCTCAGGTGCGTGATCTCCAACAGGCTGAGGAAGAGGGAGACGGCAGCGATGCCCTGCATGAACATCATGAAGACAGTCTTCTCCGTGGGCCTGGAGACAAAGCAGTCCACCACATTTGGGCACGGCTCCCTCTCGCACTTAAACAAAGTGTCCAGGTGATGGCCGTAGAGGAGGTACTGGCCCATCATGAAGCCCACCTCCACCACAGAGCGGGTGACGATGTGGGCCACATAGGTCTGTAGCAGGGACCCTCTCAGCGGGGCCTTGTTGAGCTTCCCCAGATCCAGCTGTCTCATCTCCCTCTCAATACGTCTCCGCACCTCGATCAGTTCCACGGCCACTGCCTCCAGCTCCCGACGCAATGCTGCCCTGTTAGTGTGGCGCGTCTTCTCCAGAGCTCGCAGCTGGTAGATGGCGTGGCCCATGTAAACCAGAGAGGGTGAGGAGACGAAGATGACCTGCAGCACCCAGTAGCGGATGAGAGAGATGGGGAAGGCTCGGTCGTAGCACACGTTGCGGCACCCTGGCTGTTCCGTGTTGCAGATGAAGTCGGTCTGCTCGTCGTTCCACACGTCCTCTGCAGCGACGCCAAGCACCAGCATCCGGAAGATGAACAGGATGGTCAGCCAGATCTTTCCCACCATGGTGGAGTGGATATGCACTTCCTCCAAGATCCCACCCAGGAAGTTCCAATCTCCCATCTTCACGCGGGTTTTGCTAATTAATGGGGAAAATGATATGTTAAAAAGCAGAAAATATGGAAAATGGAATGTCAAGATGAAGTGTATGGGGAGGTCAATAATAATACATGGACAAACATTATGGACAATCAATGTTTATTATAAAGCAGAATTGATGATGACGATGATATAAAAGGGGAAACCTGCCATTCCTACATCCATTTTGGGATTTCTAAATTAAGGATATGTACCCATTGATTCTTGAAGAATATAACTTTTATAAATGCCTCATGAGCTTAGTTCAACTGTCGTACCCTGTCAGAACCCAAAATATAAGCATGTTTTACTCCTAATGTTTTTAAACAAAGTAAATGTAAACAAACACTATACAGCCTCAAAAAATGGTTAAAACTATAATGTTGATATCATGGATTGTCAGTCCTTGCATCCATAGTTCTGTATGAATTTGAGAGTGGTAAAAAATGTCCAGCCCCATCCCTCAGCTTTTTAACAAAACGGGTGGGAAAAACACTTTGTTATTGTTTCAACTGCTGATTTGTCTCTTTAATAATCATTATAATATCACTTGCTAATCAAGGACTAATGATAACCATTAGTCCTAATTGAATGATCATTAGGTAATACGATATCAAATGAAATAATAATTGACTAGTTACAGAAAATTATCATCCCCCCACAATATGCAAATTATATGAATCAGAATGCAGTGGTCTTTGTGAGTTTAAATCAGAAGGCCTCTGGTGGGAAAAATAAGTTAAAACTCAATCTAAAATCACATAAGTAAACTTACCTTTCATTGGGGAAATAATATGTACATAAACAGACATTTTAGAACAAAATATTTGGACGTTTGATACAATCCTGTGCTCATTGTCAATCTTTTTATCTTCTTAGTAAACCATAGGATACCCAGCCCAGAACTCCACAGCTGATTCAATGAAAACGAAACAAAAAGCAGCCCGTTGGCCTGGGTTGGTGAGAACTTTATAGCCTGCCAAGAGAAATCAATTATACTATTAGTTGTCATTTACCTTGCAGCAGTATGAACGGACTGCCGGTGGTGGGGAGCCCTGCAGGTCATCGGGTAATAGGGGACCGCCAAAATATTCAATCGTTTGTCTATTTGTGGATCAGAGGACCTCAAACCCCTGTGACCCTCGGTGGCGCTCTACCCTGTGATGCCTGTAGTGGAATATGATGTGGTCTGTCCGATACACAGACACTGAGCCAGAGCACTGGCTTACCCCCTTTTGGCCCCAGTGGCTCTGAGTGCATCTCTACGGGGAGCCAGCAGTTAAAGTACAAATCTATTAGGTCAAATATATCTGAAGTGGATTGATATGCCTGCCAGTGGTTACTAAGTGGTGTCTACTTTGGGAATAAGTACAAAACAATTAGGAAACTATTCATTCCCATTATTCATCAAGTCACTGTATTCATGCGTCAGAATTGTGTTGCAGAATTACTCAATTTGGAGAATGACAGTTGGGTCAAACTCAAATCTCAATAAACTACTGTTGGTAACCAATTGCAGAATTTGTGAATTTCTTGATGTTTCATAGTGAGACGGACTGAATAGGAAAGCTCATTTTCTTTTATTTATCCATGGGCCATGATAAGTTATTCATCATTGATAACCACACACCGTCAATCAATAAACTTTGTCCTTTTGGAATGAACCTTTGAAACCTACAACAGATTAAATAATACTCTATATCACTTATTAGTACCATATATTATGCAATACATGTTTTCTTTATACATAACTGTAGATTGTTCCTTAGCACTGTTCCCAAACACAGTTTTAACGCCAC
The DNA here is from genome assembly GCF_016432855.1 of Salvelinus namaycush. NCBI lineage: Eukaryota > Metazoa > Chordata > Actinopteri > Salmoniformes > Salmonidae > Salvelinus > Salvelinus namaycush. The sequence continues at coordinate 5,154,285 of NC_052333.1, forward strand.
AATACTGGCACAATAGCTGCATTTACACAGACCAATTTTGGTCTTTTGACCAATCAAATCACGTCTTTTCCCAATAATTTGGCAAAAGCATTAGGATTTGGCTGCTTGTGTAAACGAAGCCATAGCCATGGAGATTTCAAAGCTGCAGGTTACAATCCTGTCCAAAAGACACGCTGGAATGGATTGTCTGTCGTCTAATTATCTTGGCTGTAAATAAACTGTTACAGAATTGTCCATATTAGTCCAAATATAATTTCTCTTACCTTGTTCTGATATGCAATGTCAGATTATTGCTAAATCTGTTCACAAGCAGCTGGCTATTTGGCACTTCCAATGAAAGGGATATTCTGAGTCATTAAGCAGCTATATCGCTGAACTCAATAAACCCTGTCCAATAATTGCCTATAGTTTTGCCTGTAGTTTTGTTAATACTGACCCTTCTGTCATCACTATTGGTCTCTATGCCCTCTGCCATGACCTTGAGCCCAATCAACCTACTATACTACACCTGTACTACTCCACGACAACATTGGGATTTTAACTTTTATAAATGTTGTTTCCTCTCATTGTAAGAACTGATTGTATGCTAAAATGTGAGTGTAAAAACGAAGCACGTTTTATAAATGAGGCCTCTGGCTCACTGTCACTGTCATTCCGTGTTCACTTCCTGATTCAAAGGATTTCGGGGGCCTAGATTCAGTTGCTCTTCACATATACAAATACAAGTCAAAATGAATGCATGCCATATTAAATTATATGAGAGTCTATAGAGTGCTTCCATGGTACACTATACTTTTCCATCAGTGCTTTTTCTCCGTACTGGAGATCAATCGGTCATGTCCGATTTTATAGATGGATGACTCCCTGTGAATCTAATTAAGTTGATCCCCCCCCCCCCCAGCTATTGCATGCTTTTTATTCAATTTACAGGAAATCAATAGCTATGGCTTGTTAGAAGGTTAGGGTTTGCATCCCAAATGGCAGCACATTCCCTATACAGTGCAGTACTTTTGACCGATGGGCCCTGGTCATAAAAGGAATAGGACGCATCCTTGGTTTTGTTTACTGTGGCCCGTGCCCTAGGAGTACTAGTTGAACCAGCCAAGGAGTACTAGTTGAACCAGCCAAGGAGTACTAGTTGAACCAGCCAAGGAGTACTAGTTGAACCAGCTAATCCAGGCCCTTTTTGAGTTTCAATGAGGTTGGGACACCCTTGTTGAGTTATGAAACATGTAGCGTCTAATTCATAATTCCTTAAGGCTTGCTCTATTTGTTACTAAAGTCAAATGACTATTTGTAGTTGCTGTCCATGAAGTCTGTCAGGATGTCACTGGCTGTTTTAGCTGTCTCTTACTATTGTCATTCTCATATAGCGTCATTGGAGTTGGCTAAAATAGAAACTGGTCAAACATCATTGTGATTGGTGGAGACTGGAGCTACAGTGCCTTCAGAAAGTATTCATACTCCTTGACTTATTCAACATTTTGTTGTGTTGCACCCATAATGACAAAGTGAAAACATTTGGCAAATTTAATGAAAATGAAAAATCTCATTTACATAAGGATTTACATAAGTATTCCCACTTTGTCAATCTGGGACATTGAAATTAGGGAAAGGGGGATACCTAGTCAGTTGTACAACACTGGGAGGAAACCAGGAGGAAAGAGGGAGATACCTAGTCAGTTGTACAACTGAATGCCTTCAACTGAAATGTGTCTTCTGCATTCAACCCAATCCCTCTGAATCAGAGGGGCGGAGGGCTGCCTTAATCGACATACGATGTTACGTTTGGTATGGTTACTCAAGGCAAAAACGAAAGATGGGTGGTTGGGTGGGCATATAACACAAACGTCTACTTTTTAGCTATTTTGCAACTACTTAGCATACTAGCTAACCCTTGAACTACTTAGCATGTTAGCTAACCCTTACTCTAACACCCTAACCCTAACACAGCTAATGTTAGACACAACAAATTGGAATTCATAGCATATCATACGAAATGGATGGACATCCACATTAATACATACCATACAAAACGTAACATATCATACTAAATGGATGGACATCCACATTAATACATACCATACAAAACGTAACATATCATACTAAATGGAGTATCTCAGATTTAGATAAAGAATAATGCAAAATGCTATGAGACCAGGTTGTTCTACCTGGTTTGTTGTTGGTTTAATTGTGAAGCCAGAGGAAATGGAATTCTCTCCCATACCAGTTGTTCTTGAGTAGTTTCTAGCAATCATAACTGTACTTTGACAGTACATTGAATATATTGGACCCTTTCGATACTAGAAATCTTTCAAGTATTTGTGTTTCATGGACTGATATTCTCCATAGTTATGAACATTTTTGTTTATTCTGTTCAAAATGCTACATCAATGCTGTCCCCTGGTACACTATTTTCATTTGCTACAAAAATGTAACACTTGTGCCGACTCGTATTCGGCTTACTTAATGTACTCTAATTTAACTCACAAGAACTACATTCAAAATGATTCCCTTCAAATCAAGGCTTTATTCAACAATGTTATAATTGTGTGCAGCAAAACTGAGCTCAAAAGAACACATTGTTACATGTAGGACAATAAAAAAATTGATTGGGTATTTTTGATTAAAAGTTCATAGTAAGATCTTCTTGTAGAACTCAAACCACAACCACACAATTAGAGAATCAAGTCTTCGTCTGTTTAAAGAAATGGTCATATCTCATGATGCATTTAATGGCACTTCCTAATGGTAGGCTTGCATACAGCTTGTATAGAAGCACATTAGCTCATGTTTGAATGATGGAAATCAGTTTTGTTTCAACCCAAAGCCATCCATTCACTGTATTCAGTAGTACGATGTAAAAGTACTACATAACCCCTCCAGTCCTAATCACAGGCTTTACAGAACACACCAGTATTATAGGATCCCCTGACTAATAACCCAAAACTAATCATTTAATAGGGATATCAAGTAGTACATTAAGAGTTTATAAATCATATGCAGACCATTCAATAAAATTAATATACAAAAAAAAAAGAGAGTACAGGGGACCAGCTACAGATTCAAAACTTTGAGAAGGCCACTACAATGAGTGTGGTTCCCTTACAAATCTCTCAAGGGCCTAAGTATTATAGATAACAGAATCAAGTCTATACAGCCCCCTTAAAAAAAATAAAGGACTGCAGTTTCAACTGTGGGTATTTTGGACACAGTAATTTCAGAATAACTGCAGTTATACTGTACTCTGACCCAAATATTTTTTCTTGAGGGGTGTTTTATTCCAAACCAAGAGAGGATAGTGCAGTTTCCCACATTTCATCCTCAAATGAAACAAAGCCTCAATTATGGTCTATCCCTGTAAAAAGGATCTTAACCAGTCAACAAATGAGCCCTTCCATTCATGGTATTCTTGGGAGTAATAGCCTGCATATTTTATAAAGAGCTCAGTGTAACGACACATGCTTTTCTGGCATCTCCTCAATTGCAGCATAATCGGGTAGAATGTCTGAACAAGAACCCTGCAAATTCCAAACAGATTCTCATGGGATTGACATGATCAGTTTCTGGAAAGGGAATATCAATTGAAATATGAAAGACAAGGGAATCAGCCATGTACAAAAATGTTTCAAGAAAAGCAAAACTACAATTGACTGTCTGTAGTACTCCTGTATAACATCAAATACAATTTAGATAAAGCACAAAATGGCAAATAACTTTCATTTCTAAAAAATTAAAAAAAGAGAACCACATTTTCAAGTATGGTTGGTGAAAAGTGAGGAATCATGCTGCAGCAGGATTTGGGGGGTTAAATAGAAGTCACATCAGCCCAGCTTTCTACAGCACTTAAAAAGGAGAGTCAACCATCCATCTCCCAAGAAAGAGCACAACCACACAAGTACAACTCAGAACATTGAGTGTTAAAAGTAAAAAAAAATCATAGCACTGAAGTAGTGAAGAAAAATGTGGAGATAGGCGAGCAGCAGTCTAGACGTGAGAGCAGGTAACTTCCTATTTAAGATAGTTCATGAGACATCTGAAAAATAAGAAAATGTTGATTAAAAACAGGCCCTGCAGAAACATGAGGATAAAAGTTAGTGTGTTGCGATATCGTTGGAACTCACAGCTGGAGGGTCTGGCGCCATATTGTCTCATGATCTGGTCATGTGTGAACTTCACAAACGATTCATATTGTTCTGGGAAGGAACCAAAAACATCAAATTATCTAAGGAATTAAAAGTATTAAACTGAGCCGTCTGACCATAAGATGTCAATCTGGGCCCGTATTCCTAAAGCCTTTAAGAGTAGGAGCGCCGATCTGGCATCAGGTCCCCCCTCCCCTTTAAGTAGTCTGATTAATTATGTTCTAAAAAGATGAAACTGATCCTAGATCAGCACTCCTACTCAGATGCTTCATGAATCCTGGCACATATCTGTAAAGAGGAAGTCACTCAGTATTACCTGCCAGTTTAGTGTTGAGGATTTGCTCATACTCTTCACGGATGTTCTCGTCATGGTCCTTGAGAATCCGTTCACACAGAGAGCCAACTTGGTGCAGTGTGAAACAGGGCTGGTCCCTCTTCACAGAAGACCCTGGAGAAACCATAACATGATAAGGAATGATCTTTGGCCCGACAACTGCACATGCTAAATCCCAAATGGCACCCTATTCCCTTTATTGTGGACTACTTTTGACAGGGGCACTACATCAGGAATAGGGTGCCCTTTGGATGGTTAAAAAGAACCACCTTACTAGGTCAGGATGTTGGAACATCTAGAATAAACACATGCAGAAGCAGGTAATCGTGAGTCCTCGTCTTAAGAAATTAACTCTGGTGGCTCTTATTCCCCACACCAAAAACAAGACAGCACAGTGTGTGTGTTATTCATCCCTACAGTGAGACAGCACAGTGTGTGTGTTATTCATCCCTACAGTGAGACAGCACAGTGTGTGTGTTATTCATCCCTACAGTGAGACAGCACAGTGTGTGTTATTCATCCCTACAGTGAGACAGCACAGTGTGTGTGTTATTCATCCCTACAGTGAGACAGCACAGTGTGTGTGTTATTCATCCCTACAGTGAGACAGCAGTGTGTGTTATTCATCCCTACAGTGAGACAGCACAGTGTGTGTGTTATTCATCCCTACAGTGAGACAGCAGTGTGTGTTATTCATCCCTACAGTGAGACAGCATAGTGTGCGTGTCTTATTCATTTCTACAGTGAGACAGCACAGTGTGCGTGTCTTATTCATCCCTACAGTGAGACAGCATAGTGTGCGTGTCTTATTCATCCCTACAGTGAGACAGCATAGTGTGCGTGTCTTATTCATCCCTACAGTGAGACAGCATAGTGTGCGTGTCTTATTCATCCCTACAGTGAGACAGCATAGTGTGCGTGTCTTATTCATTTCTACAGTGAGACAGCACAGTGCATGTGTTATTCATTCTTACAATCATTTATTTGCCATCAGATGCTGACAGCATCTCCTTCAGCTTGGTGGGAGTGGATGAAAACACACCTGGTTGGGCGCTTGGTGCCATGAAGCCAGGGCTTTGGCCTGGGCCATCACTTAGACTCTGGGACTGGCTCTGGTTGAAGGCCCCCTCAAGCTGCCGCCTCCTCTGATAGCGGCTGTATTCTTGCCTAAGATTCTGGACAATCTGCTCTGTGGAGAGGAGAAACAGCAAAAGTCATCTTAACATGATTGGCGTATCCTGGAATGAGTGTTTCGTCACGCAACAGCCCAGGCCTCCCACATGTCTCTTGGTTGTGTGATAAAACATGGGCACACATGCATGCACCTAATCAACCCATCATATTTTAAATCTGGTAGGTGGATGGATGTATAAATGACTTCCTAGCAGTGGTGTAAAGTACTTAAGTAAAAATACTCAAGTTCAACTTAAGTTGTCTTTTGTGGTATCTGTCCTTTACTATTTATTTTTGAGAACTTTTACTTCACTAAATTCCTAAATAAAATAATGTACTTACCTGACATCCAAAAGTACTTGTTACATTTTAAATGCAGGACAGGAAAATGGTTCAATTCATGCACTTATCATGACCAGGACATCCCTACCGCCTCAGATCTGGCGGACTCACTAAACACACAATGTTTGTAAATTAAGTCTGAGTGTTGGAGTGTGCCCATGGCTATCCATAAATAAAAAACAAGAAAATGGTGCCGTCTGGTTTGCTTCATTTAAGGAATTTTAAATGATTTCTGCTTACAAGCTAAAACTAAAGCCGGAAGCACCAGTGACTCGCTCAATATGGAAGTGGCCAGATGAGGTGGATGCTACGCTGTAGGACCGTTTTGCTAGCACAGATTGGAATATGTTCCGGGATTCATCCAATGGCATTGAGGAGTATACCACCGCAGTCACCGGCTTCATCAATAAGTGCATTGACAACGTCGTCGTCCCTACAGTGACCGTATGTACAGTACCAGTCAAAAGTTACTCACCTACTCATTTCTGGGTTTTTCTTTATTTGTACTATTTTCTACATTGTAGAATAATAGTGAAGACAAAAAAACTGGACCGCTCGCACTACCCTCTGTAGTGCCTTGCAGTCGGAGGCTGAGCAGTTGCCATACCAGGCAGTGATGCAACCAGTCAGGATGCTCTCAATGGTGCAGCTGTAGAACCTTTTTAGGATCTGAGGACCCATGCAAAATCTTTTTAGTTTCCTGATGGGGAATAGACTTTGTTGTGCCCTCTTCACGACTGTCTTGGTGTGTTTGGACCATTCTAGTTTGTTGGTGATGTGGACACCAAGGAACTTGAAGCTCTCAACCTACTCCACTACAGCCTCGTCGATGAGAATGGGAGCGAGCTCAGTTCTCCTTTTCCTGTAGTCCACAGTTATCTCCTTTGTCTTGATCACATTGAGAGAGAGGTGGTTGTCCTGGCACCACACAGCCAGGTCTCGGACCTCCTCCCTATAGAATGTCTCGTTGTTGTTGGTGATCATCTGTCATCTGCAAATTGAATGATGGTGCTGGATCTATGCCTGGCCGAGCAGTCATGAGTGAACAGGAAGTACAGAAGGGGACTGAGCACGCACCCCTGAGGGGCCTCTTGAGGATCAGCATGGCGGATGTGTTATTACCTACCCTTACTACCTGGGGGAGGCCCGTCAGGAAGTCCAGGATCCAGTTGCAGAGGGAGGTGTTTAGTCCCAGGGTCCTTAGTTTATCGATGAGCTTTGAGGGTACTATGGTGTTGAACGCTGCGCTATAGTCAATGAATAGCATTCTCACATAGGTGTTCTATTTGTCCAGGTGGGAAAGGGCAGTGAGGAGTGCTATAGAGATAGCATCATCTGTGGATCTGTTGGGGCGGTATGCAAATTGGAGTGGGTCTAGGGTTTCTGGGATGATGGTGTTGAGGTGAGCCATGACTAGCCTTTCAAAGCACTTCATGGCCACAGACGTGAGTGCTATGGGGCGGTAGTCATTTAGGCAGGTTACCTTTGCTTTCTTGGGCACAGGGACTATGGTGGTCTGTTTTAAACATGTAGGTATTTGGCCTAGGACCCCAGATCCTCAAAAAGTTATACAGCCCACCAACAAGAGCATCCTGACAGGATGCATCACCGCCTAGTATGGCAACTGCTCAGCATCTGACCGTAAGGTGCCACAGAGGGTAGTGCGTACTGCCCAGTACATCACTGGGGCCAAGCTTCCTGACATCCAGGACCTACAGTCGAAGTCGGAAGTTTACATACACTTAGGTTGGAGTCATTAAAACTCATTTTTCAACCACTCCACAAATTTCTTGTTAACAAGAAAGTTTTGGAGAGTCGGTTAGTACATCTACTTTGTGCATAACACAAGTAATTTTTCCAACAATTGTTTACAGACAGATTATTTCACTGTATCACAATTCCAGTGGGTCAGAAGTTTACGTACACCAAGTTGACTGTGCCTTTAAACAGCTTGGAAAATTCCAGAAAAGTATGTCATGGCTTTAGAAGCTTCTGATAGGCTAATTGACATCATTTGAGTCAATTGGAGGTGTACCTGTGGATGTATTTCAAGGTCTACCTTCAAACTCAGTGCCTCTTGGCTTGACATCATGGGAAAATCAAAAGACATCAGCCAAGACCTCAAAAAAAATTGTAGACCTCCAGAAGTCTGGTTTATCCTGGGGAGCAATTTCCAAACGCCTGAAGGTACCACGTTTATCTGTACAAACAATACTATGCAAGTAAACCCCATGGGACCACGCAGTCGTCATACCACTCAGGAAGGAGACACGTTCCGTCTCCTAGAGAGGAACATACTTTGGTGCGAAAAGTGCATATCAATCCCAGAACAACAGCAAATGACCATGTGAAGATGCTGGAGGAAACGGGTACAAAAGTATCTATAGCCACAGTAAAACGAGTCCTATATCGACATAACCTGAAAGGTCACTCAGCAAGGAGGAAGCCACAGCTCCAAAACCGCCATATAAAAGCCAGACTACGGTTTGCAACTGCACATAGGGACAAAGATCGTACTTTTTGGGGAAATGTCCTCTGGTCTGATGAAACAAAAACAGAACTGTTTGGCCATAATGACCATCATTTGGTTTGGAGGAAAAAGGGGGAAGCTTGCAAGCCGAAGAACACCATCCCAACCGTGAAGCACAGGGGGTGGCAGCATCATGTTGAGGGGGTGCTTTGCTGTAGGAGGGACTGGTGCACTTCACAAAATATATGGCATCATGAGGAAGAAAGATGATGTGGATATATTGAAGCAACATCTCAAGACATCAGTCAGGAAGTTAAAGCTTGGTCGCAAATGGGTCTCCAAATGGACAATGACCCCAAGCATACTTCCAAAGTTGTAGCAAAATGGCTTAAGGACAACAAAGTCAAGGTATTGGAATGGCCATCACAAAGCCCTGACCTCAATCCCATAGAAAATTTGTGGGCAGAACTGAAAAAGTGTGTGCGAGCAAGGAGGCCTACAAACCTGACTCAGTTACACCAGCTCTGTCAGAAGGAATGGGCCAAAATTCACCCAACTTATTGTGGGAAGCTTGTGGAAGGCTCCCCAAAACATTTGACCCAAGTTAAACAATTTAAAGGCAACACTACCAAATACTAATTGAGTGTATGTAAACTTCTGACCCACTGGGAATGTGATGAAAGAAATAAAAGCTGAAATAAATCCCTCTCCTATAATTCTAACATTTCACAGTCTTAAAATAAAGTGGTGATCCTAACTGACCTAAGACAGGGAATTTTTACTAGGATTAAATGTCAGGAATTGTGAAAAACATTTGGCTAAGGTGTATGTAAACTTCCCAACTTCAACTGTATCTACTAGGCAGTGTCAGTTAACAATTAATCAAAAGGCCACCCGGACAATTTGCATTGACACCCCCTTTGTTTTTACACTGCTGCTACTCCGTTTATTATCCATGCATAGTTACTTTACCCCCTACCTACATGTACAAATGACCTTGACTAACCTGTACCCCCACACATTGACTCTTACCCTAACCTCATTGTTAGTGTTACTTTTTTTTTTAACTTCAGTTTAGTAAATATTTTCTTAATTCTATTTCTTGAACTGCATTGTTGGTTAAGGGCTTGTAGTAAGGTACACCTGTTGTATTAGGCGCATGTGACATATTTGATTCGATTTTTGATATGTAAAAACATTTTAGACATATACTCAAGTAGAATTTTACTAGGTGACTTTCACTTGAGTCATTTTCTATTTAAGATATATTTACTTTTACTAAAGTATGACAATTGGGTACTTTTTCCACCCACCACTGTTTCCTACCTAGGTGTTGTCATCAACTAGAAACGAATTTACATAGCTAGCTAGCTAGCGTAAGCATGTTACAATCAGAGCTGGTTTCATTCTGGCAAACTTGTGAGTTGAGACTAGTGGGTAACGTTTGCTAACTATATTATATTTATATGCCTTTTACATCATAATGATCTTGTCTTGCTTCAATGTAGGCCTACTAGCTACAGCCTTTAAATCCGGCTTAATTATTATTAGATAGATAGCCTCTTTTACTATTGACGCTGGCTACAATGGCCATCCAGCTCAATTCGGGCAACTGACTAACCTGGGGTGAGCCTGTGTTCTCCTCCACAAGTTGATTGGGGTGACATCGAACGGTCACCTGTAGCAGACAGCTGGTTGCATCGCTTTGGAGACGGGGTGACCGGAGTCCCTGGCAGATTGCTGCACCTTCGCCGTTTTGGAGATTGAGGGCTGTGAAGGGCCTCAAACTCCATTGAACGCTTCAAAGTAGCTGCGCACGCCATGGTAGCTAATTTAGTTCAGAAAACAACGTCTTTTGGGGTCGGTCAAAATGTAGGATAGCTGCTAATAGTAACGAGTAAATGAATATTGGCTGTCCGTCTTGCGCTTTCTTGTGTTCTAATTTATTGTCGGTGTCTGTTAAATCACTTGCTTGCTGAACAACAACGTTCAAATGGCGTCTTCTTCCATCTAACGTTAGTTTTAAGGCAGATGTCACACCTTTAATTGCCTTTACCGCCACTTACTGGACGGAGTTCAGAGGGAAGGTGAATTTTGCTTCCTTTTTAGTTAACACAGCTAGCTAGCTGACCGATTTAAGTAATATCTTTACTTTATAAAATTAAACTTATTTTCTTTTTACAACCAAAATGCTTAGTTCAACGTTAGCTAGTTTATAATAGGCGATATAACTTGCTAATTTAGCTGCCCGCTCCTAGTGTTCTACCAAAGCGACGTAGCTAGCTAGCAATGCTAATTAGTAATTTAATAACATCTATATGAGCTATGCTAGCATTAGCTAATGTTACCCAAATATTATGGATACACTGACAAGATACATGTCTCGCCACCCTAACAATGGGAGTCGTTGTCAACAAAGCAGTCTAGTAATATGCATGTCAATCTCTCATGGCTCAGTAGAGGAGAGAGTGACATAATCCCTACTTGTTTTTGTAAGAAGTGTTGACAACCTGAATGCACCGAACTGTCTGTCTAAACTACTAGCACACAGCTCGGACACCCATGCATACGCCACCAGAGGTCTCTTCACAAAGTCCAGAACAGACTATGGGAGGCGCACAGTACTACATAGAGCCATGACTACATGGAACTCTATTCTACATCAGGTAACTGATGCAAGCAGTAGAATCATATATTTTTTAATAAAAATACACTTTATGGAAGAGCGGATACTGTGATGCACACAAACGCTAGTACACGCACTCTACATACACGTACATTGTAATATTGTTGTATGGTGGTATTATACATGTTGTATTGTAGATATGTAGTGGTGTACTAATGTTTTATGATGTACTGTTTTATATTTTGTTTTATGTGTAATGTGTAAACTGGATTGTTTTATACCTTAATGTGTTTGGACCCCAGGAAAATTAGCTGTTGCAGGCAGCAGCTAATGGGGATCCCTATTAAATACAAATACAAAAACTTATCAAATAAGCCATATATTTTTTTGTTGACCAAATTCGACACTCTCATTGACCTCCATACAAAAACTGCTTGCTTGGTAAGCGAAACAAGGAAAAAACGCCACCTGCTGGAGAGAGACAGATTTTCCGCCGAGTTGGGCCTCTTCATCCTCTACGTTACCTCATTAGTCTGGGTCGTCACTTTTTCGTCACTAGTTACCACAGCCACAAAGTGATAGTTCATCGCTAAACCCCGCGTATTTTTAAAATGTATCTTCTTAAAATCTGATTTTAACCTTAACCGAAACCTTAAACAAACTACTAACCTTATGCCTAACCTTAAATTATGACCAAAAAATGCTCATGAATTTTTACCATAGCCAATATTGCCATTATGGCTGTAGTAACTAATGACAAATAACCATCGGTCTGGAAATCATTGGTCTGGGTCGCATAGCTAAAGTCAATAGACTGCACTAACGTTAGTTCATCATGAAATGATTGACTTGCTATTATTAACTTTAGCCGCACATTGATTCACTTTCCAGGTACAAAGTAGGCTAGTGTTTGCCGAAGTTGACTGATGTTCAACACAGAAAAACACAAACACCATAACATCAGTACAGAACAAAGCAATGGCATGTGTCATAACTGAGGGTCACTCTCTACTTGGTTCAGAGCCATAGGCTAGTACCTTTAACATACATCTCTGAACTTGTTAGTTAGTGATGCTTTTGTATCCAAGCATGTTTTTATTTAAATTGTAAATATCTTACCATGTGACAAAGTAAAGTCAGCATGGTATGAGGACCGTGTCAGCAGAGCAGGGGCAAGGTACCAGTCTGTGACCAACATGGACATGCAGCATCAAGGAGCAGTCCTGATTCTGCTCGCAAATAGAAGATTATAATCAGTTGATTCACAACTGAGCGCATTGGAAGTAAACTGGATAGCTTTGTTGACAAGATGTCTCAAAGTATATCTCATTTCAATAATCATGTCAATTGTTCGCAAGAAGAAGAGAGAGAGATCTCTCTGTAGTATGCAGAAGCCTCAGGTAAAAGACACCAGCAGAGACCAACAACAGTATACATTTTCTCCCATATAACCAGAACTGTGATGGTAGTGTTGTATCTGACCTAAACGCATGGAAACAATCTTCTTATTTCTTAGTAAGTTCAGGTAGTCCCTCTCCGTTTCTGCCCCTTTGCTTCTGTGTGGTTCCTAGTGAATATGACCCAGTCAGATTAAGGTTTTGTCCTCTTTGATTGTCAGGAGTAGGAGCTTGTGGGAAGTTAAACCAATGTTTGTAATTTTCACAGCAACCTGTGATGCACGTATAACCAATCTGGCTATTTGAAAAGCTCAAACTGAATTTTTATTGTAATTCACCACGAGAGATTACAATCAGTTGACTCACAACTGAGCGCATTGGAAGAAAACTGGATAGCTTTGTTGGCAAGATGTCTCAAAGTATATCTCACTTGAATAATCTGGTCAATTGCCAATATACCTACATTGATGAATTGTAGAACGAGTGGGTGTGACACATACAGGACAACCTTTCATATATCAATGTTGTATAAACACCACATCATTTGCTTAGAAGTTGTTGAAAACTGAGCAAAATTGGACATACTGTAGAACAAAGATTAGGAGAACTGTTATCTGGACACCCCTCCTCCCCTCCCCTTCATGGTTATAGTAAAACGTGTGTCCACACAGCAGGCTCAGCTATACTTGTGTTTTTGGGGAGTCCGGGCAGTAGAATGAAGCAACAGTCAGAGCAGTAGAAGGAAGCAGCAATCAGAGCAGTAGAATGAAGCAGCAGTCAGAGCAGTAGAAGGAAGCAGCAGTCAGAGCAGTAGAAGGAAGCAGCAGTCAGGGCAGTAGAATGAAGCAGCAGTCAGAGCAGTAGAAGGAAGCAGCAGTCAGAGCAGTAGAAGGAAGCAGCAGTCAGAGCAGTAGAAGGAAGCAGCAGCCAGAGCAGTAGAATGAAGCAGCAGTCAGAGCAGTAGAAGGAAGCAGCAGCCTTTATGAAGCAGCAGTCAGAGCAGTAGAAGGAAGCAGCAGCCAGAGCAGTAGAATGAAGCAGCATTCTTTAAGAAGCAGCAGTCTTTATGAAGCAGCAGTCAGAGCAGTAGAAGGAAGCAGCAGCCTTGTTGTATTAAGTCTGCAGTCCATCTTGGTTGCCCTGCCTCATTGTTACTATCCTGGTCCCATATCAGTTTGTGCTCTTGCCTACTCCATTGTTTGGCATTAGTTGACAAGGGAGCAGAAACAGACCGACACCCAGGCTATATTGTTACTGCTTGTTGTTCTATGAAGTAATGGAGTAATGCACATACCAAGCTTTGGAGCTTAATAGAGCATCTGATCTCAAAGTTGGAACTATTTTGCTGTCAATTGGTTTTCTACCACAGCAATACTACTTAGTTTCAACTGTTTTTGTTGCTGTCTGTATCAGAGTGTATTATGTAATATTTTCACCAATTTAATTGTTATTTCTTGAGGACTGTCATTAATTTCTGTAGAAACTCCCCCTTCTTCTTGGGCATTTTATACACAGCAATCGTGATCATGAAAAGTATGAGCAATGATCTGGGAAAACTATGTACAGCACAGACAGGATGAAAATAGATTTTCTTTTGTATTGGAAAAAATGCAGGACTAAATGCAAGTCGTATCGAGTATCTTTAAATCCAAAAGCTGAGAATGTTTTAAAAAAGCGTTATGATTTAACACCCGCACTTGATATGGTTACCTTACACGTTCCATTGCGAAATGTAGTATTTTATGTACCAAAACTTACAAGTTAAAATTGGAATCAAATGGAACATGTAAGCTATTGAGTGAAATATTTGATTGATATATATTTTTTCTGATGTTTTGGTTACTTTGCTGTTGTTCCAACTGTTCAGCTCAGTTCAAAGTTTATGCTTCATACCAAATTCAAATCCTATTCTTTCTCATTTTATCCATCCAATTTATATTGAGTTAGATTTTTGAATAAGCTTGTGTGACCTTTATCAAGATGAAAATAAATTGTGTATGGTATTAGCATTCAAGGTATTTTGTGTATAGTGATATTACAGAATCAAATATATTGCTAGGTACAGATATCCTCTGCTTTAAGTTGATGTCTCAGTAAGACTGGTGATTGCACATCGTATTAAATTCTAAAACATCCCCACATACAGAAATGCAAGCAAACAATGTCTGATAGAATGCCACCCAAACTAGATAGCTACCATTCATTTTTACACATTTATTACTCAAGATACAGTTGCATATACAGCGGAGTATAACTGATATTTAGAAGGAAGGAAGACTACACTTCTTGAGTTGCTGTCGAAGGAAACAAAGATTATAGAATAATACAAGCCACCATAGGAACCGTTGAGTATGAAGCACTAACACAGAGAGAAGGATCAAGGTCATATTTTTTATGTCAGAAAACAATACAAAATACAACAGGCTATGTCAAAACCATAGCAACTAAAGCAAACTTAGAAACCTTCAGTTGACAGGATGACACTACTGAAATGATTCTAGAATTCCTGGAAGGCATGAAAATTAGGGCTATCAGAAAGTATTAAATCAAAACAGGACTGTAACATGAGCCTGTATCGCTGAACAAATCTTCACACAAAAAGACAGCACTAGAAAATTTACTGTGCCACCAGTGGCTAGTGGCTCTTATACAGGCCAGGTAACTTATACTACAAATCATCCCAACTGTGTGGAACGGTGTCCAATGTACCCGACTAGATAGTCACGGTAATGATTTTAGTGACAAGGGCCAGGATTCAATCTGATCAGCCCTTTTCGGCTATGCAACTTTAAAAAGCAACGTTCCCTCGTTTGCCGAGACTGCATTCATGGTAAACACTGCATATGTTGGCTCAATCGGAAATTACCTTTAAAATGTAATGTGTGTTATTACACAAACCTACCACTGATGGGATGCAATCCTGGCCTTGATCTTAGCTTGTACAGTACTTATAGCCCTGGGTCTTATGAAAGACAACCCTTTTACATAAAGATATAAGGACTAGAAACAGAGGGTGTAAACGGCGGGACATTTCTGGGATTGATGGATTTAAAAACAGAAGGTTACCATGTTTGTCTTTCCTCAAAGAAAAAAACCGAAAAAAACGAAGGAATATCATTTTCGCAAACAAACAAACCAACAACTGTTCCATGAACATTCAATTATCCAACAAGACACAACTACTGTCAAAAAGATCCAACAAACATGTTTAGTGTCCCCCTGACTTGCGTCCAGTCCAGGACCTGGAGCGAGAGCGGGACCGTGAGAGGGAACGGGAACGTGAGCGGGACAGGGAACGCATACGGGACGACGCCTCGTCCCGAGGCTCATAGCCACCGGGGGCTTGGTGGAAGTCGCCATCTTGTGGGCTCAGGGACTTCGAGTGGGAACGAGACTTTCCTCTGGACTCCCTCTGGGCCCTGGGCCTGGCTCTGGAGTGAGAAGGGGAGCGGGACTGGCTGTGAGGGGAGTGCCCAGGAGGGGGTCGTCTGTGGTCACGTGGGGGTGGTCTGTGCCTGCGTAAAGAACAAACCATTGGATTATTAGAATCACGCTTCCACTGATGAAGACAGCAAAAGTGACAGAAGATCACAGCCAACTAATGATTGATAGATGAATTGAAAGTGCCCAGAACATGGCTTTGTGTACCTCCCAAATGGGTCCATATTCCCTATATAATGCACTACTTTTGAATAAAGCCCAATAAATCCTGGTCAAAAGTAATGTACTATATAGGGAATAGAGGTGGCATTTGGGATGCAATCATTGTCAGTGGTTCAGCTGTGAAGGACCCACCTGTCATTTTCCGGGCTCCTGCTTCTTCCTCTACCACCGTACATCCTTCCACGGGAGCTGGGTAACAAAACTATATTGTCAAGCAGAATGTACTCAGCAGAACTGACATTTTGTAGAAGCTTTGCAGCTTGAACCCCCCCCAAATGGAGTTATTGGAAGCATACTAGTTGGAAATCACTAGAAAGGACCTTACTCTCGGGGACTCTCAGAGCGTCTGGGCCGGCGCTCGTAGGATGGGCTGCGCGACCTGCGTCTTTGGTAGCTACGGCTGCGAGAGCGCCTACGACGGCTGTCCCGATCATAATCACGATCATCATGCCGCGAAGAGCTGCGCGAAGATCCCCCCTCTTTCCCTTGCATCTGATTGGGTGCTGTGATGTAAAAAAAAATAAAGGGTACTTGGGTAAAGAGAAAAACCCAACTAGCAGACATACAGTACCTAGTGCTTTAGCTCTACTTGAAAGTAGTACAGTTGCACCAGGTCAGGTAGAAAATACATGTCTTTGAACTTACAGCAGAAAGTAACATCAGTAAATTGCTCGATATGGTACATAGTTACTTCAGCAAACAATAAATTGGGGGTAACTGTCTTACTCTTTCGATCTCCCTGCGCGAACTGGATTTCAATCTGTCGGCCACACACCCACTTCCTGTCCAGGTTGTGCAGAGCATCTTCAGCGTCGCGCACATCTTCAAACTTGCTGAGCTGTTAAGGTTCTTACCTTGTGGTCTTATGTGGTTCAATTATTTTCAGCACAACTGTTGTAATACAATGCATCTTCTGCCACTTAATCAAAAAGGGAAGCCATATTGGCTGACAGTATAAAGCCAAACGTAGGTTCTGGAACACAATTGTTAAGTGCATGTTGGGTTCTTCTGAAGATTAAAGATGAGGCAAACATGTTTCAATAATGTGTCGCTAATTTTATGGCTTTAACCAAGTAACCAATACTGCTTCAGTTTCAAATGATATTGTCGAAGGCAAAATATATTGATAAGAGTACAATTATAATTTCTTAGTTCAATTAAGAATCAAATTTAGCATATTGGCTATGTATTGATTGCTTTTCCTGTAATATTTGTCTATTCATTTTTTTGGAGAGGATACAAAATAATTCAGGTTTGTTACCTTAAACACGCTCGACTTTGACTTACATCTTGATCTTTAAGCTCTTTAACCGCCTCCCAGAAGAACTTGGTTTCCTGCTCGTCTTTGCCCTTTAAAATCTCTTCCCTTTGCCTCTTTCTTTTGATGACATATCCAAGCCTCGACTCCGTCCCCTTTTTCCTTTGTCTCTTCAAGCTTTAAATTCTCTTTCTTTTTCAACCTTTCTCCCTCTCTCTGTTTCTTGCATCCTGGCGGTCTTTTGCTGCTTCTCTTTAGATCTACTCTACACCGGACATTCTTACTCTTTCTCCAGGCTCCACAACAACTGGATACCTTTACATTTTCTGGGGCAACAGAGAAATGTAAGTTAGATATTAAAAAGTTCTTCAGTGTGTACATACAGAAAAACAGTCACAGCAAATCAATTATACAACCAAAACTCAATGCTTGAAGACACCGACTGAGAAAGCATGTTAAGTTTACACCACATTCAAAATTAAAACAAAAAAGAGAAACACAGATTTCATAACTCTCACTGTAGAAGGGAAAGGATATTGAATATATGCAAATCCTCTCGGTCGGCGTGAATAGAAGTCAAGTGGAATGTAGACATCTACTACAGGCCCATAGCGACCAAACTCACGCCGCAAATCCTCAGGCCTGAATACCGTAAATAGATAGAAATTTCACTTCAATGACCTGGAGGAAAAGTCTTAAGTTCCAGAATAAAGTGGCACCACCTTGGGAGCCACGGACAGACCGCTGAGACCGGTGGCTTCTGTTGGGCAATATGAAGATACCACTTCTTTGCATTAAAAACACAATTAAAACTTTTTTGAAGTTCATGCACACTCTGAAATGTATCTTAGTTCCAAGAATGGTTCAAATCTCCTGTGTTAGTAGCCCAAATGCCGGCAGATTGCGATTTAGTCGTTTCAGCTTACCGGCCAATGGGAATATTATGCCGCTTACCGGCCAATTCCCCTGTGAATTTTAGGATAAAATAATGAATTTGGCCTTTACTACTATAGCCCATACATACGCATTGAATAACACATTCATAAATGGCAAAAAAAAATGTCTTTGCTATATCTAGGAGGAGATGAGAGCTCGGGTTTTTATTTTTATTTACATACATAGTACCAGTCAAAAGTTTGGGCACACCTACTCATTCCAGGATTTTTATTTATTTTTACTATTTTCTACATTGTAGAATAATAGTGAAGACATCAAAATTATGAAAATACACATATGGAATCATGTAGTAACCAAAAAAAGTATTGAATAAAAATATATTTTATATTCTTCAAAGTAGCCACACTTTGCCTCGATGACAGCTTTGCAGACTCTTGGCTTTATCAACCAGCTTCACCTGGAAAACTTTTCCAACAGTCTTGAAGGAGTTCCCGCATATGCTGAGCCCTTGTAGGCCGATTTTCCTTCACTCTGCGGTCCAACCCAATTAGGTTGAAGTCGGGCGATTGTGGAGGCCAGGTCATCTGACGCAGCACTCCATCACCCTCCTACTCGGTCGAATAGCCCTTACACAGCCTGGAGGTGTCTTGGATCATTGTCCAGTTGAAAAACAAACAATAGTCCCACTAAGCGCAAACCAGATGGGATGGGGTATCGCTGCAGAATGCTGTGGTAGCCATGCTGGTTAAGTGTGCCTTGAATTCTAAATAAATCAGTGTCACCAGCAAAGCACCCCCACACCATCACACCTCCTCCTCCATGCTTCACGGTGGGAACCACACATGTGGATATTGTCCATTCACCTACTCTGGGTCTTACAAAGACACAGCGGTTGGAACCAAAAATCTCACATTTGGACAGACCAAAGGACAGATTTCCACCGGTCTAATGTCCATTGCTTGTGTTTCTTGGCTCAAGAAAGTCTCTTCTTATCGGTGTCCTTTAGTAGTAGTTTCTTTGCAGCAATTCAACCATGAAGGCCTGAATCACGCAGTCTCCTCTGAACAGTTGATGTTGAGATGTGCCTGTTAGTTGAACTCTGAAGCATTTATTTGGGCTGCCATTTCTGAGGCTGGTAACTCCAATGAACTTATTTCCTGCAGCAGAGGTGACTCTGGGTCTTCCTTTCCTGTGCCGGTCCTCATGAGAGCCAGTTTCATCTTAGCGCTTGATGGTTTTTGCGACTGCACTTGAAGAAACGTTCAAAGTTCTTCACATTTTCCAGACTGACTGACCTTCATGTCTTAAGAAATTATGGATTGTCTTCTCTCTTTGCTTGTTTAAGCTGTTCTTGCCATAATATGGACTTGGTCTTTTACCAAATAGGGCTATCTTCTGTATACCACCCCTACCTTGACAATACAACTGATTGGCTAAAACGCATTAAGGAAAGAAATTCCACAAATTAACTTTTAACAAGGCACACCTGTTAATTGAAATGCATTCCAGGTGACTACCCCATGAAGCTGGTTGAGAGAATGCCAAGAGTGTGCAAAGCTGTCATCAAGGCAAAGGGTGGCTACTTATATTTTGATTTGTTTAACACTTTTTTGGTTACTACATCATTCCATGTGTGTATTTTCATAATTGTGATGTCTTCACTATTATTCTACAATGTATAAAATAGTAAAAAAAATAAAGAAAAACCCTGGAATGAGTTGGTGTGTCCAAACTTCTGACTGGTACTGTGTGTATGTATATGTATTCCCCTTCCCACGTTTAACCTTTTTTTGGGTAGGCACAAAACTACATCCATACTTCCACGTATTTTTTTTTAAACCAGTACTGGTTACCTTCAGACGAGTCCCGTGACATTTGTGGGGGTCGTAGAGCAAAACGTAGACGTGTTCGTGAGAATCTCCATTTTCAACAGTGGGGTCACAGTTAGTAGCCCAAATGCTACCAACAGCAGTTGACACACAGACTGCACAGACTTCCGACCTGTGACAATTGTGGGGGGCCGCAGAGCCAAACCGTTCAGACGTCTTCGTGAGAAGACCGATTTTCGGGATGTCTCATGGTCTGACAAACGTCACTGTAGCTTGGCTATCTACCACCGCAGATGCGGAAGGCCGCCTACTGATATGCAACTCATGCAACAAAAAAACATCTCTAACTTAAACTGACAGATATTGATGGATTTCTTTTTATTATGTTACTTAAATTGACGCACCAGTGCGGCAATAGACTTGCAGCAGTCTCTCCCCCTCGTTCTGATAGTTTCAATGACATGTATTGGATTTGTTAGCATGAACTCATTTACAGAACAATATTCAGTTTTAATAAGATGAAACATTTATGAAGTGAAATTATCAAGTTTAAATGAGATTTAGAGTAGAATACATTGATTTTAACCCCACATTAATTCATGTAATGATTGTTTTGTTTACAGGTTTATTAAGTGATATGTTCATAAACTTCTGCAATCTGAAAAGTGTAATTAATAGTAAATAAATGAATATACATGTTTTTTTTTTTTTTACTTCTTTGGGATAGGGGACAGTATTTTCACGTCCGGATGAAAAGCGTGCCTAAAGTAAACTGCCTGTTTCTCAGGCCCAGAAGCTAGGATATGCATATAATTGGTAGATTTAGATTGTTTTCTATCTAAAGTTTCTAAAACGGTTAAAATTATGTCTGTGAGTATAACAGAACTGATATGGCAGGCAAAACACCGAGGACAAAAATTCAGCTTACCACTGTTTTCAATGGCTTGAACTTTAATTATAAGCCCAAGTCCCCCCAAATTGCAGTTCCTAGGTCTTCCACTAGATGTCAAGTCTTTAGAAAGAGTTTCAGGCTGGTTTTTAGAAAAATAACCCGGAAATTGTAGTTTTTCTAGATGGCTCCCATTTTGGCTTTAGTGATTCCAAGCGCGTGGAGGAAAGCGCGTTCTTTGTTGTTTATCTCCGGTAAAAACAATAACGATTCTCCGTCTTACATTGTATCATTTATTTGCGTATTAGGATACCTACGGATTGATTATAAACGTTGTTTGACTTGTTTGGAAAAGTTTATTAGTAACGTTTGGGATTCATTTTGTATGCATTTTGACGGAGGGAAACAGTGGTTTATTGACTGAGGCGCGCCAGCTAAACTGAGTTTTTATGGATGTAAAAAATGACATTATCGAACAAAGGGACCATTTGTGATGTTTATGGGACATTTTGGAGTGCCAACAGAAGAAGATCTTCAAAGGTAAGGCATGAATTATATCGTTATTTCTGAGTTTTGTGTCGTGCCTGGCGGGTTGAAATATGATTGTCATGTGTTTGTTTGATGGGGTGCTGTCCTCAGATAATCGCACGGTATGCTTTCGCCGTAAAGCGTTTTTGAAATCTGACACCATGGCTGGATTAACAAGAAGTTAAGCTTTATTTTGACATATTGCATGTGTATTTTCAAGAATGTTAAATATTTATAATTCTGTAGTTTGAATTTGGAGCCCTGCACTTTCACTGGATGTTGGTCAGGTGGGACGGTAGCGTCCCATCTAGCCTAGAGAGGTTAATGAATCTGAATGCTGCCACTAATAACCCCATTTCTCTCTCACTATGCCTGAGGAAACCCTGGCCTGATGATTCCTGGCTCTGCATGTCACCAATCCACCTAGCTGGCTTGCCCTGATCTCTGACTACCATGCCTCTTACCACCACATCTCTTGACTGCCTAAAACATTAAAGACCACCTGTCCTTACAGTCTTGAAGTGTTCGCACCCTGTATTCATTATGGATTTTAGGCTGGATATCTGCAAAACTCTGACAATTCCTGATGTAAAAAGGGCTCTACAAAATAAATGTGATTGATTATAGTGTGCCGCCTTCCATTTCCTGATACATAAATCAGATAAGATTGACACACCATATTTGTTAATCAAATAAATTATTTCAATTTGTAAACAGACAATAAGCTGGACTGTGCATTATTTGAGGAGACAGTATACTGGTCTTGGGGAGGAAATTGTGATAGTGTGATTATGACAGATGACTGGGTGATATGGTACATGATATTATATTAAAGGATTTCTGGAAACAAATGATTTTGAAACTATCATACCAGTTGTGGAAAAACAGACTGCTGCAACATGATTGGTAGAACGCGATACGCAACATCCGGGACTAGCATTAGCCACAGTAGCATGGTAGTGGAAAATGGCGTTTCATTAAAGTATGTTATATATTTAAAGCCTTGTTGCCATTAAATCGATTATCGACGACTTTTCTGCCAGAATTGAGAATGTTTAAAGTACAAACCGGTCCACGGGGGATATGAGTGTATAGTTGGCTGCATAACGTTGCATTCCCCTTTGGACGGTAAGGTTAAACCTCGGTATCGCCATCTGCCTGCCTTTGGGCTACTGTGTTACTATGTGTAGGCCTGTGTATGTAGTGTTGTTCTTGCAAATAAAATACCTGGCTGTTAACTAGATAGGGGGCACATGTCATTCTAACAGTCATATGTTTAAGCCATTTATATTAGAATTCCATAAAGCAAAAGCGGAGTTTTTTTTCACCGAAGTGTGGACCGGAAGCTACAGCAAGCTAACGACGTTAGCTCATTAGGCAGGGCAACTAACTAATTCGAAGTATTGCCAGATTGAAACATACGTTTGTAGCTATATCAATCTGATCTAATGATAGTAGCTTTCTTTAGATTTTTATGGACTAAGATTTGAGTCTAGACACCTCTGGTCTAGCTACCCCAGTAAGGTCAAGTCAGGCCGAAGCGCGTGCCTAGCCGACTAGCATTGGGCTAATGTTAGTTAGCTCGGGGCGTCGAATTATTTAGTTGACTCGACTAGGGGGATTTGTTCAAATGTGTACTCACCTGGATTCATCGGAAATGTTCCTGATGAAAAGCGATGTATTTGGAGGTCTCAAATATCTGGCCATGTTCAAAATATTCAACAAGAACGCAGCTTTACAGCAAATATTTCTGCTATGTTTTGGCTTAACGCGCAGCCAGAGATTATGGCGCAGCTACGTGGAAGAAGAAATGCGCAGGCGCGTGGTCTACTTCGCGGAATTGTAAGCAAGTGAAAGCACAAACAAAATCAGCAACATCTGCTGTTTTTTTAATTAAAATTGTGTATAACCAGAGAGTCAGATGAGCCCTGCATGAACACATAAATAAACAAATTAGGTGCCGTTATCACACTATGCTGAGGATGCAGCAATATCCCTACTGTAGGTACTGCGTAGGTGGTTTTGTTAAAGAGTAACATAAAATAATCTCGGTGGGTTTTGTTGCCAGTCCCAACTAGGTAGGCTACCTGTAAACTGCCTGTAATTATGACAATTCTTGAGGTAAAATAGTAATAGAATTATAGAATTTTGTATCATTACTGCCTGCACTTTGAGGCGTTGGGCCAGTAACCGAAAGGTTGCTGGATCAAATCCCAGAGCTGAGAAGATTAAAAAAAGTCTGTAGTTCTGCACCTGAACAAAACACTGTTCCCCGGTAGGTCGTCATTGTAAATATAAATGTGTTCTTAACCGACTTGCCTAGTTAAATAAAAAACTCCATGCTTGCATATTTTTTGTTTTATTGTGTTGGCCTGAGCACTCTGGAGCAAGTTTTCATCAAGGATCTCTCTGTACTTTGCTCCGTCCATCTTTCCCTCAATCCTGACTAGTCTCCAAGTCCCTGCCGCTGAAAAACATCCCCACAGCATGATGCTTCCACCACCATGCTTCACCGTAGGGATGGTGCCTGGTTTCCTCCAGACGCGATGCTTGGCATTCAGGCCAAAGAGTTCAATCTTGGTTTTATCAAACCAGAGAATCTTCTTTCTCATCATCTGAGAGTCTTTTATGTGGCTTTTGGCAAACTCCAAGTGGGCTGTTGTGTGCCTTTTACTGATGAGTGGCTTCTGTCTGGTCACTCTACCATAAAGGCCTGTTTGGTGGAGTGCTGCAGAGATGGTTGTCCTTCTGGAAGGTTCTCCCATCAAAACAGAGTAACTATGGAGCTCTGTCAGAGTGACCATCAGGTTCATGTTCACCACCCTGACCAAGGCCCTCCTCCCCCAATTGCTCAGTTTGGCCAGGTGGCCAGCTCTAGGAAGAGTGTTGGTGGTTCCAAACTACTTCCATTTAAAAATGATGGAGGACACTGTATTCTTGGGAACCTTCAATACTGCAGAAATGTTTTGGTACCCTTCCCCAGATCTGTGCCTCGACTCAACCCTGTCTCGGAGCTCTACAGAAAATGTATTGATATTTGCTCTGACATGAACTGTCAACTGTGGGACCTTATATAGACAGGTGTGTGCCTTTCCAAATCATGTCCAATCAATTGAATTTACTACAAGTGGACTCCAATCAAGTTGTAGAAACATCTCAAGGATGATAAATGGAAACAGGATGCACCTCAATTTCGAGTCTCATACCAAAGGGTCTGAATACTTATGTAAATAAGGTATCGTTTTTAAAAATTTGTAATACATTTGCAAAAATTGCCAAAAACTTGTTTTCACTTTGTCATTATTGGGTATTGTGTGTAGATTGATGATTTAAAAAAAATCTATTTTAGAATAAGGCTGTAGCATAAGAACATTTGGAAAAAGTCAAGGGGTCTGAATACTTTCCAAATGCACTGTATATTTAGGTTAAAATAAATTGTCTTCCTTTATTACTATCGATTGATTAAAAGCTGTCATCATGGATCAGATAAGTCCATCGGAAAATGTAAAAGGTGGTTTCGCTTCAGACCCCTTGTGAGGATCATGATCAATTCCTGGAGCTCCCACCTCTCCCTTTAACATCTTGACCCTAGTCACTGGGGTCAAGATGCTCACAACAGACCATAGCAAGTATCCCTGAGGAGTAGGCTCTGGAAGTCTGTCACCACATCAGCCTGCCTGTGGACACCCAACCAGAGGTGTGGGCTGAGCAGTGGCAAACATTACACTAAACAATACATTAATTGCACTATAACGGTGACAAACGGTGCCCACAAACTGTTAGGCCCTACATAAAGCTGTCCCAACACCTTACCACTGCTACATCAGCTGAGCCTTGTCTGACAGCGAAACGTCTCATTCAGTCTCATTTACTGCCTTTAAAAAAAACATAGCTGATATGGCTGACTTGCTTAAACAAATGTGGGTTCTACTGACAATGGAGCTGTACAAACTGTGGCATAAGGGGACGACGAGGGAATAAGAGGCAATCCATAATTTATATTAAGTAATTCATGAGCGAGCAAGAACGGACGTAGTCAATATAACTATTTTTTCACACTTTTGAAATGTACAGCGTCAGAATTCAGAACATGGGCCATTCTTACAGTATTCTCTCTTTACACCAAGTCAGAGCCGTAGGATAAATAAGGGGACATAAGCAGACAATGAAAGCTCTTACAATATTGAATGTTGTAAATTTCTCTAGAACAGGCTATAGGCTACATGTGCAAGTCAGAACAGTAGGCTAAGTTATGAGGGGAAAAGGGACCAAATTATTAGGGTGAGGGACATGGACTACTAACAGCTTACTACACAACTTACACTTAGCATTACTTTCAAGTCGGAGCTCTAGAAGAGGCCGACTTGGAATTCTGAGTTGGATGACTGTTCAAAACGTTTTTTCCCAGTCGGAGCTAATGTTTTTCACAGTTCTCAGTTGTCTTGAACTCACTGAAGTCTGAGATTTCCGAGTTGTTTTCAATTTGGCAGAAATCATGCTGGATTGACAACATGGCCAAAGTTGAATGCTTATCCTTTTCAGCTTGGAAAAGAGACCCTTAAACCGAGATTTGGACCACACACCCACTTCACTGAATAGCAGGCTAGTGATTGCTTTGCACTGCTTGCAGTTAGCCACTGATTCCTTCCAAACCACTCATTGTTGAATTTGCGATTTCCAACTTGTGTAATCTTTATGTCCAATGGCCGATGAGCATCTATCTATAATTTCTCTAAATAATTTCTCTTCATATTGGGGCGTCAGGGTAGGCTAGTAACCGAAAGGTTGCAAGTTCAAATCCCCCAGCTGACAAGGTACAAATCTGTCGTTCTGCCCCTGAACAACCCACTGTTCCTAGGCCTTCATTGAAAATAAGAATTTGTTCTTAACTGACTTGCCTCGTTAAATAAAGGTAAAAAATAAATAAAAAATATGACAAGGATTGAAAGGATTGTCAATTTGATTCATGATGATGACTGCTAGCTTGCTAGCTATGATTTTGAAAGTATGATGTTGACATGATCAGTCCAATCAAATCTACGGTAGATATAAAGTGATTTGATGTAATTTCATCTGTGGCCAATGACCTTGAGCCTTCCTGGATGGGCACTTCTAATGTAATTCTATGGCATCACCCAAGGGGCTTGTATTTTCTATCTCTCCCTGTAGATTTTTTGGTGACGTATTTTGGAGCTGCCTTACTCAAGAAAGCAAAAAAGAGACCATGTTTGTATGCGGATTTATTAACTAAATGTTGTTGTTTTACATTGTTTGCAAACTGATATGTGACATGTATTAATGCCAAAATAACATGCCCCACCTGCCATGAATGATGGGTCACCACTTGGGCAGAGGAAGCTGCCTCGACCCCCCCCCCCCAGGAAAAAGGAAAAGGCCTCCTCTGTTAGCCAGCCTGCCATCTTAGTGGAGTCTGCCACTAGCACAGTCAGTGTAGTCAGCTCAGCTATCCCCATTGAGACCGTGTCTGTGCCTCAATCTAGGTTGGGCAAAACTAAACATGGCGATGTTCGCTCTAGCAATCTCACTGGAATAAAGACCTCCTCCATTCCTGTCATTATTGAAAGAGATCGTGATACCTCACATCTCAAAATAGGGCTACTTAATGTTAGATCCCTCACTTCCAAGGCAGTTATAGTCAATGAACTAATCACTGATCATAATCTTGATGTGATTGGCCTGACTGAAACATGGCTTTAGCCTGATGAATTTACTGTGTTAAATGAGCCCTCTCCTCCTGGTTACACTAGTGACCATATCCCCATCCCATCCTGCAAATGCGGAGTTGTTGCTAACATTTACAATAGCAAATGTCAATTTACAAAAAAAGAAAGACTGCATTTTCATCTTTTGAGCTTTAATCATGAAATCTATGCAGCCTACTCAATAACTTTCTATAGCTACAGTTTACAGGCCTCCTGGGCCATATACAGCGTTCCTCACTGAGTTCCCTGAATTCCTATCGGACCTTGTAGTCATGGCAGATCATTTTCCAATTTTTGGTGACTTTAATATTCACATGGAAAAGTCCACAGACCCACTCCAAAAGGCTTTCAGAGCAATCGTAGACTCAGTGGGTTTTGTCCAACATGTCTCCGAACCTACTCACTGCCACAGTCATTCTGGACCTGGTTTTGTCCTGTGGAATTAATATTGTGGATCTAAAATGTTTTTCCTCATAATCCTGGACTATCGGAACACCATTTTATTACGTTTGCAATCGCAACAAATAATTTGCTCAGACCCCAACCAAGGATCATCAAAAGCCGTATAAAAATTCTTAGATGCCCTTCCAGACTCCCTCCACCTACCAAAGGACATCAGAGTACAAAAATCAGTTAACCACCTAACTGAGGAACTAAATGTAAACTTGCGTAATACCCTAGCTGCAGTCACACCACTAAAAACAAAAAAAAATTGTCATAAGAAACTAGCTCCCTGGTATACAGAAAATACCCGAGCCCTGAAGCAAGCTTCAAGAAAATTGGAACGGAAATAGAGCTACACCAAACTGGAAGTCTTCCGATTAGCTTGGAAAGGCAGTATCAAAGAGCCCTCACTGCTAATCGGTCATCCTATTTTTACAACTTAAATGAGGAGAATAAGAACAATCCAACATTTATTTTTGATACTGTCGCAAAGCTAATTAAAAAACAGCACTCCCCAAGAGAGGATGGCTGTCACATGTGCTCCCTCTCCGGCCTCAAGGTCACCAGGCTGCTCGTTATGGCGCACACCTGTCACCATCGTTACGCGCATCAGCGCATAATGACACTCACCTGGACTCCATTATCTCCTTGATTACCTGCCCTATACATGTCACTCCCTTTGGATCCTTCTTGAGGTGTCATTGTTTCTGTGTCATGTCTGTGTGTTGTTCATTGTTTTTTGTTATGTTTATTTATTAAAACACACTACCTGAACTTGCTTCCCAACTCTCATTGTACAAATGGCTTTCACTTCAGCAGTGACAAATTGATGAACTTCTTTGACTCCTCTTTAAATCTGTGTATTCCTCCAAAGCTCAGTTGTCCTGAGTCTGCACAAAACTGCCAGGACCTAGGATCAAGGGAGAAACTCAAGTTTTTTAATACTGTATCTCTTGACACATTGATGAAAAATGTAATGGCCTCTAAACCTTCAAGTTGCATACTGGACCCTATTCCAACTAAACTACTGAAAGAACTGCTTCCTGTGGTTGGCCGTCCAATGTTGAACATAATAAACACCTCCCTATCCACCGGATGTGTACCAAACTCACTAAAAGTGGCAGTAATAAAGCCTCTCTTGAAAAAGCCAAACCTTGACCCAGAAAATATAAACTATCGGCCTATATCGAGTCTCCCATTCCTCTCAAACTTTTTTGAAAAAGCTGTTGCACGGCAACTCACTGCCTTCCTGAAGACAAACAATGTATACGAAACGCTTCAGTCTGGTTTTAGACCCCATCATAGCAGAGACTGCACTCGTGAAGGTGCTAAATGACCTTTTAATGGCGTCAGACCAAGGCTCTGCATCTGTCCTCGTGCTCCTACACCTTAGTGCTGCTTTTGATACCATCAATCACCACATTCTTTTGGAGAGATTGGAAACCAAAATTGCCCTCCCTGGAAGCCTGTGTTTCAGACACAAGGAAGTGGATGGCGGCAAATGTTTTACTTTTAAACTCGGACAAAACAGAGATTCTTGTTCTAGATCCCAAGAAACAAAGAGATATTCTGTTGGATCTGACAATTAATCTTGATGTTTGTACAGTCGTCTCAACTAAAACTGTGAAGGACCTCGGTGTTACTCTGGACCCTGATCTCTCTTTTGACGAACATATCAAGACTGTTTCAAGGACAGCTTTTTTCCATCTACGTAACATTGCAAAAATATGAAACTTTCTGTCCAAAAACGATGCAGAAAAATGTATCCATCCTTTTGTTACTTCTAGGTTAGACTACTGCAATGCTCTACTTTCCGGCTACCCGGATAAGGCACTAAATAAACTTCAGTTAGTGCTAAACACGGCTGCTAGAATCCTGACTAGAACCAAAAAAATTGCTCATATTACTCCAGTGCTAGCCTCTCTACACTGGCTTCCTGTTAAGTCTAGGGCTGAATTCAAGGTTTTACTGCTGACCTACAAAGCATTACATGGGCTTGCTCCTACCTATCTTTCCGATTTGGTCCTGCCGTACATACCTACACGTACGCTACGGTCACAAGACGCAGGCCTCCTTATTGTCCCTAGAATTTCTAAGCAAACAGCTGGAGGCAGGTCTTTCTCCTATAGAGCTCAATTTTTCTGCAATGGTCTGCCTACCCATGTGAGAGATGCAGACTCGGTCTCGACCTTTAAGTCCTTATTGAAAACTCATCTCTTCAGTAGGTCCTAAAATTGAGTGTAGTCTGGCCCAGGGGTGTGAAGGTGAACGGAAAGGCTCTGGAGCAACGAACCGCCCTTGCTGTCTCTGCCTGGCCGGTTTCCCTCTCTCCACTGAGATTTTCTGCCTCAAACCCTATTATGGGGACTGAGTCACTGGCTTACTGGTGCTCTTCCATGCCGTTCCTAGGAGGGGTGCGTCACTTGAGTGTGTTGAGTCACTGACTTGATCTTCCTGTCCGGGTTGGCGCCCACCTCTGGTTTGTGCCGTGGGGGAGATCTTCGTAGGCTATACTCGGCTTTGTCTCAGGGTAGTACGTTGGTGGTTTGAAGATATTCTTCTAGTGGTGTGGGGGCTGTGCTTTGGCAAAGTCGGTGGGGTTATATCCTGCCTGTTTGGCCCTGTCCGGGGGTATCGTCGGACGGGGCCAC
The DNA here is from genome assembly GCF_016432855.1 of Salvelinus namaycush. NCBI lineage: Eukaryota > Metazoa > Chordata > Actinopteri > Salmoniformes > Salmonidae > Salvelinus > Salvelinus namaycush. The sequence goes on from NC_052333.1 coordinate 5,184,654, forward strand.
AGTGTCTCCCGACCCCCGCCTGTCTCAGCCTCCAGTATTTATGCTGCAATAGTTTACGTCGGGGGCTAGGATCAGTCTGTTATATCTGGAGTATTTCACCTGTCTTATCCGGTGTCCTGTGTGAATGTAAGTATGCTACCTCTAACTCTCTCTCTCTTTCCCTTGGACCATGCCTCAGGACTACCTGGCCTGATGACTCCTTGCTGTCCCCAGTCCACCTGCTGCTGCTCCAGTTTCAACTGTTATTCCTGCGGCTATGGAACCCTGACCTGTTCACCGAACGTGCTACCTTGTCCCGGACCTGCTGTTTTCGACTCTCTCTCTCTATCACACCTGCTGTCTCTAACTCTGAATGATCGGCTATGAAAAGCCAACTGACATTTACTCCTGAGCTGCTGACCTGTTGCACCCTCTACAACCACTGTGATTATTATTATTCGACCCTGCTGGTCATCTATGAACGTTTGAACATCTTGGCCATGTACTGTTATAATCTCCACCCGGCACAGCCAGAAGAGGACTGGCCACCCCTCAGAGCTTGGTTCCTCTCTTGGTTTCTTCCTAAGTTCCTGCCTAGGTTCCTGCCTTTCTAGGGAGTTTTTCATAGACACTGTGCTTCTACATCTGCATTGCTTGCTGTTTGGGGTTTTAGGCTGGGTTTCTGTATAGCACTTTGTGACATTGGCTGATGTAAAAAGGGCTTTATCAATACATTTTGATTGATTGGTTGATGCAAATAAAGTGTCTAGTGTCTCTAGTGTCTCCTGGCTAAACATGGTGAGTCATGCATAGTCATGCCTAGGTCTATGGTCGATCATGCAGTCATGCCTAGGTCTATGGTCGATCATGCCACATACAATACATTCACTTCAGTTTTAATGTGTATGTAGTTCTAAAATCATTCATACACAGTTTGGTAGAAACACAGACGACATGTTCAATAATGTATAAATTACCGTAAACCTTCCCCCCCCCCCATCCGTTGCAGTGATTTCGGACTCCTTTCCTGAATGAGTTGGTGACAGTGCGGAGAGGAGAGGAGTCTCAACTCTCGATGGTGAAGTCGTCACCCTTCTGCTCAATGATTGTGGTTGGCTTGACACCCTCGAGCATCTTGACAAGCATCTCAGGTAGAGTTGAAGCACATAATAGAAACCAAAGAAAAGTCATTTATAAGAGGACAGTTCACACTCATGAACATCTTATCTGACTTCTCACCCATTGCTTTAAGAATCTCCTCATGGTTCTCCTGACTGGATATTCCATGTTCCATTGAATACCCATGTCTAGCTCAGTGGACCTGTTGGCTCCTTCAGTATTGTGACTAACAGCAGGCAGTAGTTTAACCTTGAGGCAAATGGATGGTACGTCCGTATGTTGTGACAGGTGTCTTTATTAAGACAGAACTCTCCCCTCCCACTTTCTCTCTTCCTTTGTCCCTCTCACGCACACATACTGGTCACTATCACGTTAGAGATTTGAGGGGGGCTGAAGAAGTGCTGAAATCCATCAGAGACATTTAAATGATCTGACAACACAAATAACCGGCAAGGGCAGAAAGTCATACACCGAGAAATGTTTCTATTTTCTTGTCATAGCAGAACATTTGAATGCACATTGGATATTTCACAGAGAAATATTGACACTCAGACAACTGAAGTTCTGGTCACTTTAGTATTTTCTTCACAGATGAAAAGAAGTAGATGGTTATAGGTACTCACTGTTGGCTTCTGATTTTCTGTGATGATTCACAAAATGTGTTTCCCAGTGAAGACACATTGTCAATTCCAAGTCAGAGATATGTCTCACTGACCAACTGACCAATGTGACTATCCATCTCCTGCAGTTTAATCAAGGCGACTTGGGCTAGAAAGCATCTCTTGCAGTTTAATTGTTTTTAGTCTTTATTTAAGTCAGTTAAGAACAAATTATTATTTTACAATGACGGCCTACCCCGACCAAACCCTCCCCTAACCTGGATGACGTTGAGCCAATTTTGCACTGCCCTATGACACTCCCGATCATGGCTGGTTGTGATACAGCATGGATTTGAACCAGGGTCTGTAGTGATGCTTCCATCACTAAGATGCAGTGCCTTGGACTGCTGTGCCACTCGGGAGCCCCCCGAAAGTGACTTGGGCCAGAAAGCAGCTTCTGCCGTTGAATCAAAGTGACTCGGCCCAGAAAGGGAGCTTTTGTCTCTCTGAGGGCCAGGCCTCGGAGATGAAAACATAAGAGGAGGAAAGAGAAAAACACCGTTTTTTTTTTCCTAAACACAGTAGGAAGCACTGACACATTCTATACAATAGTGTTATGTTTTACATTTAAGTCATTTAGCAGGCACTCTTATCCAGAGCGACTTATAATAGTGGGTGCATACATTTTTATATTTATTCATACTGGTCCCCAACGGGAATTGAACCCACAGCCCAGGTGTGTTGCAAGTGTCATGCTCTACCAACTGAGCCACTAGTGGAAAGCACAGAGAAATTAAGAAAATAGCAGACATCAAAAAATATATTTTCCTTCACGCCAGTATTTATGCAGTATTTATTTTATTTATTATTTAACTAGGCAAGTCAGTTAAGAACAAATTCTTATTTACAATGACGACCAAAACCCTTAGCCGGACGACGCTGGGCCAATTGTGTGCCATTCTATGGGACTCCGCCCTAATTGTTTCTGCCAACGTCCTACACTAAGGAATTGAACCCCGGTCTCTGGTGGGGAGAGACCTTGAGCCTTGAGACGTTAGCATTACCGCTAGGCATTAATGCTAGGCATTAGCGCTAGGCTCTGCACAGGTACTACAGTCTTATAGGTTAACTTCATTCCATGCAACTTCTTTCAGATCTTGGCACACTATAATCATTTCAAAATGAACTTTAGTAGCAAGTTAAAGTAGCAACTGAAGAAGATGCTGACATCAAAATGTGTAGACTTCCTGCTATGGAAAAGATGTTCACACTTTTAAGGACGCCTGATCACGCAGTGCTTTGGACCTCTGTGTGAGAACCAAGAAGTCTAGGGAAATGTATAGAATGTAAAGAAGTTTTTAAAAAACACGCACTAAAAGACAAGTGAGATGGCTCGATCTTTATCAAAGTTGTGAGAACAACACATCTTGTGAAATTACTCAACAGGAACTAACAACAGCAGCATCATGTTAGATTAGGCCTTCAGCTCTGCTTGGGTCACTCTGGCAAAGGAGCAGTTGAATATAGCTTTTTGAATAAAAACAGTTATAGCTTCACATATGTTTGTATAAGACCTGAACATATTCTCCTCAACCCCCTAGAAAGAATAACGTGATCAACGTGATTCCCTAGTCAACAGACTGTAAACTAGGTCTTCAAATTGGTCATATTTAGTCATTTCCCCCATGTAGTCATCATATAGTACTTTATACTTTTAAGAATCTACTTATACTCTATAAATCCTTGAATATGTGTATAGGCTACCCATATGCATATCTGTACATATACATGGATGTTAATGTGGGCCTCAGTGAGTTATGCATGCAACATAACTCATTGTGGCCTCAATGTCCACCCTGTAAGATACTTATCTTGATAAACAAACACACTACAAAAGTTGTTCAGATCTGTATCAGGAACTTAGGCTCGTCCTCCTTTAGGTATTAAGACCCATTCTCAACACTTTATTCGACTGCACTGCCAGTGACCTTTCTTTCCCATTCTAACTGATGCCCATCACATTGGCAAGAGATATTTTACATTTACATTTAAGTCATTTAGCAGACGCTCTTATCCAGAGCGACTTACAGATATGTTTGCAGGACTTTATATCCAGTCTGTTGGCTGTAGATGCAATGAGACGAATGTTTGTGCTTTAGAGGGATCGTCAGTGAACATGATGATGACAATTTATTGTCAGATATTATCAATTTATTCTGGTTTAACAATGACAACAAGAAATGGAAGGACATGACCATTCCCGAGGACTTGACAGATGACGAAGCGTATTCCGGACGTTTTTAAGTGGCTGTTTGATGTTACAGGGCGGTTTATAAAACACAACGCCTCGTTCTCTATCACGAAAACTCAAGTCAACGATCTAAGAAAGAGTGACACCGCAGTCTATCACGTTCTGGTTCCGTCAGAGAATTCCGGATGGAAGTTCATCAAAACTGGAATCACTGTTACCGTCACAGCTCTTAAGGTGACAAAGGATACAACCACGGTGAACAAAAGGACAGAAAGTAACACTGACCTGTAGCACCACCTGTACTCTGAGTGACAATCTCAACCCCAACTACATCTGGTACAAGAATGGACAACAGCTTACCAACCCAAAGACCCTGCATGTCAACCTGTACCTAGACGCAGTCAGCAGTCAGGATGCAGGCAGTTACGTCTGTGCTGTAAAAGACAGTGAGAATCTCCAGTCCCCTGCACTCTGTCTCCTTGGTAACTGCCGGGATGTGACACACCAACACAAGACCATCTGCGCCTTCGCCGGGACGAACATTGAACTCCGTTGCAATTACACATACCCCAGTAATCAAACCATCACAGACACAATCTGGTCAAAATCTGCTTTCAAATACTTGGACTGCAATGATCGCGTAGAATCACCGTGGTAACAAGGAGAAAGATTGCACCCTGAGAATCACAGAACGGAGAGAGAGTGACTCTGGTTATTACAAATTCACATTAAAAACGCAAGTGGTTCCAAAGTACAGTGATCCATTTGGGGGTCAATCTGTCTGTCACAAACTTACAAGTAGAAGTTAGTCCTCCTGTTGCAAATGAGTGAGATCTAGTCATTATCTCCTGCATGACTTCCTGTCCAAACTTCAGTGACTTACTTTTGTACAAGACCAACGCCTCTGCCACTGGCAAGTCCAAGACCATGTTCCTTGACGCAGTCAGCAGTCAGGATGCAGGCAGCTACTTCTGTGTTGTAAGAGGCTTTGAGGATTTTCCATCCCTTGCTGCTACACTGGTTGTGAGATATGGCCCTAAGAACACTTCAGTGTCAGTTAGCAGTGAAATAGAGGAGGGCAGTCTAGTGACTCTGACCTGCAGCAGTGATGCCAACCCACCAGTGAAGTCTTACATTTGGTATATGAGGAATGGGACTGAAGTGAGCGTCTTACAGACAGGAGCAGGAAGAAACAAGTACATCGTCCCCAGTGTCAGTCTGAGAGACAAGATCCAGTACTACTGTAGGGCTGAGAACAAGATGGGAGCTCAGAACTCTACTGCGTTGGAACTCAACACAGGTGTGTCTTTTCCCGTGTCTGTTTGGGCTTCTGTACTGGGGGTGGTTGGGGTTGTCCTGGCTGCTAAAGCTTCAGTCCTCATCTACTGTACACTGAAGAGGAGACGCACAGCAGGAAGTGGTGTCAGAGGAGGAAGGGATGTCAGAGTAGAAAGTGATGTCAGAGGAGAAAGTGGTGTCAGATGAGGTTGTGATGTCAGAGGAGGAACTGGTATCAGAAGAGGAAGTGGTGTCAGAGGAGGGAAGTGGTGTCAGAGGAGGAAGGGATGTCAGAGTAGAAAGTGATGTCAGAGGAGAAAGTGGTGTCAGAGGAGGTTGTGATGTCAGAGGAGGAACTGGTGTCAGAAGAGGAAGTGGTGTCAGAGGAGGAAGGTGTGCCAGAGGTTGTGATGCCAGAGGAGGAAGTGGTGTCAGAGGAGGTTGTGATGTCAGAGCAGCCACACAAACCATCTATTATGCCAATAACGATTCCTCAAACTCAGATGTGAGTGAGACGACCAGCGCCTGTATCTATGCACCTAGACCCTGATGAGTATAATGACATACAGGATGACGACTACACAAGTCTTCAGAGAGATGCTTGCCCATCCTTGTATGACACCATCCCCAAGAAAGCGTCACCACAGGACCTGGAATGAAGGGTTACCTACAACACCAAACCAAAGCTAGGCCTTACACCTTTTTTCTGCCATTGGCTTTGTTACAGAATCCCCCTGCAGAGGGCATTGTGGGACTCATTTCCAGCCTGCTTGTTGTTGTTTATGTCTGGCTGGCGACAGGTAGTTTAGCTCCCCCTCACATGAATGACAAGATCACCTCCAGCTCCACTTCCACGACACATGCATCCTGTGATTGGTCAGATGCTCCTAGCTAGCCCAGCACTGGCCAGTCAGGTCCGTTGCACGCTCTCTGAAGCTTCTAAGTATTAGCCGGGCATGGGTGGACACCTGGGATACGTGATTACAAAGTAAGTTGTCGCTGTTGTTATCATTGCAGTATGAGTAGCAGTATTCTATGTCGTTCTTATTCCTGTTGTTATTATGTTACTACTGATATTGTCTGCTATGGTCAGTCACTGAGGTTTATGGAACACGTGTTAATACTCTGCAGTGGGTTATAGAAAACGTGTTAATACTCTGCAGTGGGTTATAGAACACATGTTAATACTCTGCAGTGGGTTATAGAACACGTGTTAATACTCTGCAGTGGGTTATAGAACACGTGTTAATACCCTGCAGTGGGTTATAGAACACGTGTTAATTCTCTGCAGTGGGTTATAGAACACGTGTTAATACCCTGCAGTGGGTTATAGAACACGTGTTAATACTCTGCAGTGGGTTATAGAACACGTGTTAATACTCTGCAGTGGGTTATAGAACACGTGTTAATACTCTGCAGTGGGTTATAGAACACGTGTTAATACTCTGCAGTGGGTTATAGAACACGTGTTAATACTCTGCAGTGGGTTATAGAACACGTGTTAATACTCTCCAGTGGGTTATGGAACACGTGTTAATACTCTGCAGTGGGTTATAGAACACGTGTTAATACTCTGCAGTGGGTTATAGAACACGTATTAATACTCTGCAGTGGGTTATAGAACACGTGTTAATACTCTGCAGTGGGTTATAGAACACGTGTTAATACTCTGCAGTGGGTTATAGAACACGTATTAATACTCTGTAGTGGGTTATGGAACACGTGTTAATACTCTGCAGTGGGTTATGGAACACGTGTTAATACTCTGCAGTGGGTTATAGAACACGTGTTAATACTCTGCAGTGGGTTATGGAACACGTGTTAATTCTCTCCAGTGGGTTATGGAACACGTGTTAATTCTCTCCAGTGGGTTATGGAACACATGTTAATACTCTGCAGTGGGTTATAGAACACGTGTTAATACTCTGCAGTGGGTTATAGAACACGTGTTAATACTCTGCAGTGGGTTATAGAACACGTGTTAATACTCTGCAGTGGGTTATAGAACACGTGTTAATACTCTGCAGTGGGTTATAGAACACGTGTTAATACTCTGCAGTGGGTTATAGAACACGTGTTAATACTCTGCAGTGGGTTATAGAACACGTGTTAATACTCTGCAGTGGGTTATAGAACACGTGTTAATACTCTGCAGTGGGTTATAGAACACGTGTTAATACTCTGCAGTGGGTTATAGAACACGTGTTAATACTCTGCAGTGGGTTATAGAACACGTGTTAATACTCTGCAGTGGGTTATAGAACACGTGTTAATACTCTGCAGTGGGTTATAGAACACGTGTTAATACTCTGCAGTGGGTTATAGAACACGTGTTAATACTCTGCAGTGGGTTATAGAACACGTGACCCCTTTTTCATGGCATGACCATTGTAATACTCCTTTACATTGAAAAAGTATTTGAAAATATATGTGGAAGAATGTCATGTTCTTCAAACACATCCAGCATGAGAGGAGTCACTGTTGACGACCACAAACCATAGACATTTCCTTTAAATGGAAATGACAACATTTCCAAACCCCCCCAAAAAATGCAGGAAAGCGCCAAATTCCCCCGTCTTTACCCACTGTTTGTCTTGTTTAGTGTTGGTGTTAATATATTCTTTGTTAATAGTCTGCAGGAAAGGCCAGTCAATCTGTTAAGGGAGGGGAGGGTACAATACAACATGCTGATTGTGGGCTCCTAAATGACTTCATCCCACAGTCAGCATACTCAGTAAACTGAGACATTATTACACAACAGCAGATGCTGGTAGCATATTGATCTGAATGTAACCATTAATCGCATCGCAAAATCATGTATGCGATCACGAAACATGTAAACACCAACTGACCCACAGAACCATAAAAAATACAAAGTTAGAGTCCTTTAGGTCAAGACATTTGTAGTAAAAGAGAGATACAAACCTTGAATACACCGTTTACTTCAGGCTATTTACAGAATCCGTTTTCTTTCCTTTTGGATTTCCGAGTGATGATGACTGCAGAATATAAGAATTAAGTCAATTAAAAGAAACTGACAGACAATAAAGACTGTCTGTGTCTGTCATGTTTGTAACTGAAAAACTAAACAAAAATGATGGACATTGACTTACCACTAATAATGTTCAACAATAACAGGATGGCAGCATGTCATTTATACTCAAACATTTGACTTGTATTCTTCAAACTATTGAATAAGAAATGACTTAAATATTCACACAGAAATGTAAGCACACAACACAACCATAGAAAATGAGCAGGTTATGAATGAAGACACTGAAGTAGAATCTTTATAATTTAATGTCTAATGTAACGGAATCTGTTTAATGTCATCCGTGACATTGCAAATGAAACACCTTGTGCACTATGTCACAATGAGTTGATGTCTTCACAAATTATTGTGAATCCAGTCCATTGTTACATCACAATTTAAATATTGATTAATTTGTAACGGCTTTCCTCCTCCTCTTCATCCGAAGAGGAGGAGCAGGGATTGAACCAAAATGCAGCGTTGTGTGATGACATGATTTATTTAAACAAGACGAAAAAACGAACTACACTTGAATAATAAACAAAACAAATAAACGATGTAGACAGACCTGGACGACGAACTTACATGAAACACGAAGAACGCAATAACAGGAAAACTGACTACATAAAACGAACGAACAAACAAAACCGAAAACAGTCCCGTGTGGCGTAACATACAGACACTGACACAGGAGACAACCACCCACAACAAACAATGTGAAACAACCTACCTTAATATGACTCTCAATCAGAGGAAATGAAAACCACCTGCCTCTAATTGAGAGCCATATCAGGTCACCCTTTAAACCAACATAGAAACAGAAAACATAGACTGCCCACCCAAACTCACGTCCTGACCAACTAACACATACAAAAACTAACAGAAAACAGGTCAGGAACGTGACATAACCCCCCCCTTAAGGTGCGAACTCCGGGCGCGCCAGCACAAAGTTTAGGGGAGGGTCTGGGTGGGCATCTGACCACGGTGGTGGCTCAGGCTCTGGGCGAAGTCCCCACCCCACCATAGTCAATCCCAGCTTACGTTTCCCCCTACGACTGACCACCCTCCTATTCCACCCACTTACTTTTAATGGTAACCTTACGATAAGAGGCAGCACGTGACAAGGGGCAGCACCGGGATAGAGAGATAGCTCAAGACAGAGAGGTAGGTCAGGATAGAGAGGTAGCTCAGGATAGAGGGGCAACTCCGGACTGAAAGGCAGCTCCGGACAGAGAGACAGCTCTGGACTGAGGGGCAGTTCTGGATTAATGGCCGCTCTGGGCTGAGGGGCAGCTCATGACTGGCTGACGGCTCTGGACGCTCATGGCTGGCTGACGGCTCTGGACGCTCATGGCTGGCTGACGGCTCTGGACGCTCATGGCTGGCTGACGGCTCTGGACGCTCATGGCTGGCTGACGGCTCTGGACGCTCATGGCTGGCTGACGGCTCTGGACGCTCATGGCTGGCTGACGGCTCTGGACGCTCATGGCTGGCTGACGGCTCTGGACGCTCATGGCTCGCTGACGGCTCTGGACGCTCATGGCTCGCTGACGGCTCTGGACGCTCATGGCTGGCTGACGGCTCTGGACGCTCATGGCTGGCTGACGGCTCTGGACGCTCATGGCTGGCTGACGGCTCTGGACGCTCATGGCTGGCTGACGGCTCTGGACGCTCATGGCTGGCTGACGGCTCTGGACGCTCATGGCTGGCTGACGGCTCTGGACGCTCATGGCTGGCTGGCGGCTCTGGCAGATCCTGTCTGGTTGGCGGCTCTGGCAGATCCAGTCTGGTTGGCGGCTCTGGCAGATCCTGTCTGGTTGGCGGCTCTGGCAGATCCTGTCTGGTTGGCGGCTCTGGCAGATCCTGTCTGGTTGGCGGCTCAGGCAGATCCTGACTGACAAATGGCTCTAGCGGCTCCTGACTGACTAACGGCTCTAACGGCTCGGGACAGACGGGCGGCTCTAATGGCTCGGGACAGACGGATGGCTCAGACGGCACTGGGCAGACGGATGGCTCAGACGGCGCTGGGGAGACGGATGGCTCAGACGGCGCTGGGGAGACGGATGGCTCAGATGGCGCTGGGGAGACGGATGGCTCAGATGGCGCTGGTGAGACGGATGGCTCTGGCCGGATGAGACGCACTGTAGGCCTGGTGCGTGGTGCCGGAACTGGAGGCACCGGACTGGAGACACGCACTTCAAGGCTAGTGCGGGGAGCAGGGACAGGGCACACTGGACTCTCAAAACGTACTATAAGCCTGGTGCGTGGTACCGGCACTGGTGGCACCGGGCTGAGGGCACGCACATCAGGACGAGTACGGGGAGAAGGAACAGTGCGTACAGGGCTCTGGAGACGCACAGGAGGCTTAGTGCGTGGTGCCGGAACTGGAAGCACTGAGCTGGAGACACGCACCATAGGAAGAGTGCGTGGAGGAGGAACAGGGCTCTGGAAACGCACTGGAAGCCTGGTGCGTGGTGTAGGCACTGGTGGTACTGGGCTGGAGCGGGGAGGTGGCGCCGGAAATACCGGACCGTGCAGGTGTACTGGCTCCCTTGAGCCTGCCCAACCTTACCTGGTTGAATGCTCCCCGTCGCCCGACCAGTGCGGGGAGGTGGAATAACCCGCACCGGGCTATGTAGGCGAACCGGGGACACCATGCGTAAGGCTGGTGCCATGTAAGCCGGCCCGAGGAGACGTACTGGTGGCCAGATATGTAGGGCCGGCTTCATGACATCCGGCTCAACGCTCAATCTAGCCCTACCAGTGCGGGGAGGTGGAATAACCCGCACCGGGCTATGCACACGTACAGGAGACACCGTGCGCTCTACTGCGTAACACGGTGTCTGCCCGTACTCCCGCTCTCCACGGTTAGCCTGGGAAGTGGGCGCAGGTCTCCTACCTGCCCTTGGCCCACTACCTCTTAGCCCCCCCCCCCCAAGAAATTTTTGGGGTTTCTTCTCGGGCTTCCTTGCTAGCCGTGTACCTTCATATCTCCGGTCTTGAGCTTGATTCTCCGGCTTCCAGCCACGTCTCCTTGCTGCCTCCTCATACCACCGCTCTTGGGCTCTCGCTGCCTCCATCTCCTCACGAGCGCGGCGATATTCCCCAATATGTGCCCAGTGTCCTTTTCCCTCCAAGACTTCTTCCCAAGTTCGTCGTCCAGGTCTGTCTACATCGTTTATTTGTTTTGTTTATTATTCAAGTGTATTTCGTTTCGTCTTCGTCTTGTTAAATACATTCATCATGTCAAGTTACAACTCTTAAGGGGGGGGTTATGTCACGTTCCTGACCTGTTTTCTGTTAGTTTTTGTATGTGTTAGTTGGTCAGGACGTGAGTTTGGGTGGGCAGTCTATGTTTTCTGTTTCTATGTTGGTTTAAAGGGTGACCTGATATGGCTCTCAATTAGAGGCAGGTGGTTTTCATTTCCTCTGATTGAGAGTCATATTAAGGTAGGTGTTTTCACACTGTTTGTGGTGGGTGGTTCTGTAACGGCTTTCCTCCTCCTCTTCATCCGAAGAGGAGGAGCAGGGATTGAACCAAAATGCAGCGTTGTGTGATGACATGATTTATTTAAACAAGACGAAAAAACGAACTACACTTGAATAATAAACAAAACAAATAAACGATGTAGACAGACCTGGACGACGAACTTACATGAAACACGAAGAACGCAATAACAGGAAAACTGACTACATAAAACGAACGAACAAACAAAACCGAAAACAGTCCCGTGTGGCGTAACATACAGACACTGACACAGGAGACAACCACCCACAACAAACAATGTGAAACAACCTACCTTAATATGACTCTCAATCAGAGGAAATGAAAACCACCTGCCTCTAATTGAGAGCCATATCAGGTCACCCTTTAAACCAACATAGAAACAGAAAACATAGACTGCCCACCCAAACTCACGTCCTGACCAACTAACACATACAAAAACTAACAGAAAACAGGTCAGGAACGTGACATAACCCCCCCCTTAAGGTGCGAACTCCGGGCGCGCCAGCACAAAGTTTAGGGGAGGGTCTGGGTGGGCATCTGACCACGGTGGTGGCTCAGGCTCTGGGCGAAGTCCCCACCCCACCATAGTCAATCCCAGCTTACGTTTCCCCCTACGACTGACCACCCTCCTATTCCACCCACTTACTTTTAATGGTAACCTTACGATAAGAGGCAGCACGTGACAAGGGGCAGCACCGGGATAGAGAGATAGCTCAAGACAGAGAGGTAGGTCAGGATAGAGAGGTAGCTCAGGATAGAGGGGCAACTCCGGACTGAAAGGCAGCTCCGGACAGAGAGACAGCTCTGGACTGAGGGGCAGTTCTGGATTAATGGCCGCTCTGGGCTGAGGGGCAGCTCATGACTGGCTGACGGCTCTGGACGCTCATGGCTGGCTGACGGCTCTGGACGCTCATGGCTGGCTGACGGCTCTGGACGCTCATGGCTGGCTGACGGCTCTGGACGCTCATGGCTGGCTGACGGCTCTGGACGCTCATGGCTGGCTGACGGCTCTGGACGCTCATGGCTGGCTGACGGCTCTGGACGCTCATGGCTGGCTGACGGCTCTGGACGCTCATGGCTCGCTGACGGCTCTGGACGCTCATGGCTGGCTGACGGCTCTGGACGCTCATGGCTGGCTGACGGCTCTGGACGCTCATGGCTGGCTGACGGCTCTGGACGCTCATGGCTGGCTGACGGCTCTGGACGCTCATGGCTGGCTGACGGCTCTGGACGCTCATGGCTGGCTGACGGCTCTGGACGCTCATGGCTGGCTGACGGCTCTGGACGCTCATGGCTGGCTGGCGGCTCTGGCAGATCCTGTCTGGTTGGCGGCTCTGGCAGATCCAGTCTGGTTGGCGGCTCTGGCAGATCCTGTCTGGTTGGCGGCTCTGGCAGATCCTGTCTGGTTGGCGGCTCTGGCAGATCCTGTCTGGTTGGCGGCTCAGGCAGATCCTGACTGACAAATGGCTCTAGCGGCTCCTGACTGACTAACGGCTCTAACGGCTCGGGACAGACGGGCGGCTCTAATGGCTCGGGACAGACGGATGGCTCAGACGGCACTGGGCAGACGGATGGCTCAGACGGCGCTGGGGAGACGGATGGCTCAGACGGCGCTGGGGAGACGGATGGCTCAGATGGCGCTGGGGAGACGGATGGCTCAGATGGCGCTGGTGAGACGGATGGCTCTGGCCGGATGAGACGCACTGTAGGCCTGGTGCGTGGTGCCGGAACTGGAGGCACCGGACTGGAGACACGCACTTCAAGGCTAGTGCGGGGAGCAGGGACAGGGCACACTGGACTCTCAAAACGTACTATAAGCCTGGTGCGTGGTACCGGCACTGGTGGCACCGGGCTGAGGGCACGCACATCAGGACGAGTACGGGGAGAAGGAACAGTGCGTACAGGGCTCTGGAGACGCACAGGAGGCTTAGTGCGTGGTGCCGGAACTGGAAGCACTGAGCTGGAGACACGCACCATAGGAAGAGTGCGTGGAGGAGGAACAGGGCTCTGGAAACGCACTGGAAGCCTGGTGCGTGGTGTAGGCACTGGTGGTACTGGGCTGGAGCGGGGAGGTGGCGCCGGAAATACCGGACCGTGCAGGTGTACTGGCTCCCTTGAGCCTGCCCAACCTTACCTGGTTGAATGCTCCCCGTCGCCCGACCAGTGCGGGGAGGTGGAATAACCCGCACCGGGCTATGTAGGCGAACCGGGGACACCATGCGTAAGGCTGGTGCCATGTAAGCCGGCCCGAGGAGACGTACTGGTGGCCAGATATGTAGGGCCGGCTTCATGACATCCGGCTCAACGCTCAATCTAGCCCTACCAGTGCGGGGAGGTGGAATAACCCGCACCGGGCTATGCACACGTGCGCTCTACTGCGTAACACGGTGTCTGCCCGTACTCCCGCTCTCCACGGTTAGCCTGGGAAGTGGGCGCAGGTCTCCTACCTGCCCTTGGCCCACTACCTCTTAGCCCCCCCCCCCCCAAGAAATTTTTGGGGTTTCTTCTCGGGCTTCCTTGCTAGCCGTGTACCTTCATATCTCCGGTCTTGAGCTTGATTCTCCGGCTTCCAGCCACGTCTCCTTGCTGCCTCCTCATACCACCGCTCTTGGGCTCTCGCTGCCTCCATCTCCTCACGAGCGCGGCGATATTCCCCAATATGTGCCCAGTGTCCTTTTCCCTCCAAGACTTCTTCCCAAGTTCGTCGTCCAGGTCTGTCTACATCGTTTATTTGTTTTGTTTATTATTCAAGTGTATTTCGTTTCGTCTTCGTCTTGTTAAATACATTCATCATGTCAAGTTACAACGCTTAAGGGGGGGGTTATGTCACGTTCCTGACCTGTTTTCTGTTAGTTTTTGTATGTGTTAGTTGGTCAGGACGTGAGTTTGGGTGGGCAGTCTATGTTTTCTGTTTCTATGTTGGTTTAAAGGGTGACCTGATATGGCTCTCAATTAGAGGCAGGTGGTTTTCATTTCCTCTGATTGAGAGTCATATTAAGGTAGGTGTTTTCACACTGTTTGTGGTGGGTGGTTCTGTAACGGCTTTCCTCCTCCTCTTCATCCGAAGAGGAGGAGCAGGGATTGAACCAAAATGCAGCGTTGTGTGATGACATGATTTATTTAAACAAGACGAAAAAACGAACTACACTTGAATAATAAACAAAACAAATAAACGATGTAGACAGACCTGGACGACGAACTTACATGAAACACGAAGAACGCAATAACAGGAAAACTGACTACATAAAACGAACGAACAAACAAACAAACAAAACCGAAAACAGTCCCGTGTGGCGTAACATACAGACACTGACACAGGAGACAACCACCCACAACAAACAATGTGAAACAACCTACCTTAATATGACTCTCAATCAGAGGAAATGAAAACCACCTGCCTCTAATTGAGAGCCATATCAGGTCACCCTTTAAACCAACATAGAAACAGAAAACATAGACTGCCCACCCAAACTCACGTCCTGACCAACTAACACATACAAAAACTAACAGAAAACAGGTCAGGAACGTGACATAATTCCAATAACAAGATTACGTTACAGCACAGTTTTATTTGACAGAAACACACATTTCAAATCTGCATGTAGCAAAGAAATGTGTGTTTTAATCCATCCATTAATACCTGTTCCTAGTAGATAACATTAGTCTGATTTTGATTACTCATCCTGGATTGATGAATTCTTGTCTTTATGTTTGCTCTCAAGCTAACACAGCACATTGTTTATGGAGACATGTAGTAAATAGTAAACAAACACTGAGTAAAGCTAGATGACATGGAGGTATTTATTTGACTGAGACTGTGTTGAAATACTCTGGGTCCTCCTGAGTGGTAGGGGGGAGTTTCCTCAGGGCTCCCCCTGGATGGGCATCCTCTCCAGGGCCAGCTCTGTGTTGGGCAGGGGCCCTCCTGTCAGGTGGGCTGAAGAACTCTCTACAGTCATCACACGCCCACAGAGTGGGTCTACATTATAATGTATATACCCAGTGGGTCTACAGTATAATGTATATACCCAATTTACCTGTGGTAAATTCAATTGATTGGACATGATTTGGAAAGGCACACACCTGTCTGTATAAGGTCCCACAGCTGACAGTGCATGTCAGAGCATAAACCAAGCCATGAGGTCGAAGGAATTGTTCGTAGAGCTCTGAGACAGGATTGTGTCGAGGCACAGATCTGGGGAAGGGTACCAAAACATGTCTGCAGCATTGAAGGTCCCCAAGAACACAGTGGCCTCCATCATTCTTAAATTGAAGAAGTTTGGAACCACCAGGACTCTTCCTAGAGCTGGCTACCCGGCCAAACTGAGCAATCGGGGGAGAAGAGCCTTGGTCAGGGAAGTGACCAAGAACCCGATGGTCACTCTGACAGAGCTCCAGAGTTTCTCTGTGGAGATGGGAGAACCTTCCAGAAGGACAACCATCTCTGCAGCCCTCCACCAATCAGGCCTTTATGGTAGAGAGGCCAGACGGTCTGACGAAACCGAGATTGAACTCTTTGGCCTGAATGCCAAGCATCACATCTGGAGGAAACCTGGCACCATCCTTATGGTGAAGCATGGTGGTGGCAGCATCATGCTGTGGGGATGTTTCTCAGCGGCAGGGACTGGGAGACTAGTCAGGATCGAGGGAAAGATGAACGGAGCAAAGTACAGAGAGATCCTTGATTGGACCTCAGACAGGGAACGTCAGACTGGGGCGAAGATTCACCTTCCAACAGGACAACAACCCTAAGCACACAGCCAAGACAATGCAGGAGTGGCTTCGGGACAAGTCTCTGAATGTCCTTGAGTGGCCCAGCCAGAGCCCGGACTTGAAACCGATGTAACATCTCTGGAGAGATGAAAATAGCTCTGCAGCAACGCTCCCCATCCAACCTGACAGAGCTTGAGAGGATCTGCAGAAAAGAATGGGATAAACTCTCCAAATAAAGGTGTGCCAAGCTTGTAGCGTCATACCCAAGAAGACTCGAGGCAGTAATCGCTGTCAAAGGTGCTTCAACAAAGTACTGTGTAAAAGGTCTTGCTCACCTGTCAGGTGGATGGATTTTTTGGCAAATGAAAAATGCTCACTAACAGGGATGTAAACAAATTTGTGCACAAAATTTTAGAGCAATAAGCTTTTTTTGTTGATGGAACATTTCTGGGATAATTTATTTCAGCTCATGAAAATTGGGACCAACACTTTATATGATGCGTTTATATTTTTTTCTGTGTATATATAAAAGAAATATATATATTTAAAAAAATCTTGCATATTTTCATTTGCGTAATAATATAAGCTCTTCTATAAAGGATTGTCACCTATAACAAGGGCTGGCAGTAGGAATTCTACATTTTAGTCAACTGATGTGGGATGTATACACTCACTCACTTACACCCCCCCCCCCCCCCCCCCCCCCCCCCCCCACACACACACAGACAACCACAAGCTCAAATGTTCAACAGTTGTTCCATCCTGAGCCCAACTCCAGAGAAGACTTGATGTGTGAAAGCGTATAAACTTTGGCTGTTTAAGAAGGTATGCCAAATTGAGCAGAAATGGGATTTGATTAACCAATATATAGTCCTCCTCCTCTTAGTAATAACACAGAATAGGCTTCTTGGGATCTAGCCAATAAATAGAAAAAGATCAATATTAAATCAAAAAGGTTCCTGATCTTAGTTATTTTAAATCTTTATCTATACCTTTCCGTGTAGATCGGTCTCGCTGAGTGATGACAGGATCAGTAATAACGTCCTCCTCCTCAGGACTCCCCTCCATCTGCATAGTAATCCCTGGGAGAGTTGTGCTCAATATTATGGACAATACAGATGTTTCAGATAACTGCCTTTTATGAGACTTTGTGAAGCTTTCATTTGGAATCCAAAATATGTTATTACAGTGTTACTTTAGTATTAAGGGATTTAGATTTGAATTCTGTAGTTGTTCTACATTTTTATAAATATTCAACACAGCTGTAATATTCCAAAAGAGGAGGTTCAGTCTGTCATTTCCAAGCAGCTGGCTGATGGCTCCTTGATCAAAGGTTGATTGCTTCGTTGCCTAGGGACACCATGGATCTCAGCAGCCTCACACAGTAACATATCTGAGACTTCTTACTGCCCTCCCTTCAGTGCCATGGAAACTATGGCCCTGTCCAATGTAGGCATATGTTTGGCAGAAGCGACAGAAAAAAATTAAATCTCCCATCAATTAAACCAAGTAACCATGGAGATGTTCAATGAAATTCAGTCATCAAAAGTGGCCAAAAAAACATCCAAGCTAGTCCCTTATACCATAAACCAAAAGGAATGAAATGGTGGCCATTCATTTGGGGTAGTCTATCTGCAACTTCAATCATACAAACCACTAATACAGCTCGACTCTATCCCAACTTCCAGATGTGTCTCCTCTCCTCACCTCGCTCGGCACACCACTGCAACAGCAGCAGACGGCAGGTGTTTCCCTGACAGGTCATGTAGTCGTCCAGCATCAGTGGAGCCACGGTGGCCAGAGCGGCCAGAGCCTGTAGCTGCAGCGCCTCCTGCTGGACAGGGGTATGGCCCTCAGGGGAGCAGCACTGGTCTTCACCAGGTACAGCAGGCAGCAGGTTCAGGACACCATAGTGGTCTTCACCAGGTACAGCAGGCAGCAGGTTCAGGACAACACAGCCTTCTTTGAACAGCTAGTAGACACAAACATTATCTATGACGTTACAGTTTATAACACATCGAAAACGCAATAGAAAAGAAAGTATCAAAAGAAAGTATTAATCATTTGTTTGTACTTTGGAATGTTTTTCAGTCTATCAATAAAACACTAACGTAACGTAATGCAGCTAATTGACCCTTGACCTAACGGAAGTATAGACGGCATGGAGCTCTGTGACTCATTCACACAGAAGCAGATCTGCTGTGCCCTCTGTGCCTTTAACATTAGGCTCCAGTTCATATCTGTAAAACAAAACAACGCATCCAGAAACCAATTCACCTGTCCTTTTTTAGCAAATCATGTTTGAATTGCGGTGGCTGCTGTTATTGTTATTTACCACAGGAGCTGGAGAGCATCTGAAGAGTCTGCAAGACCTGGTGCAGCTGTTAGAGCACAATGAGCTGGCTGAGACTCTGGTCCTGTCCATGGACCTCCTGGAGAACCATTCTACTGTCAAGCTCCAGGTTTTGCAGACTCTTTTTTTTTTTCTTTTTTTTTTTACATGTTAGAGGACAAGTACATTAGAGTGTCTAGTTTGATAAACAGACGCCTCACAAGTCCTCAACTGGCAGCTTCATAAAATAGTACCCGCAAAACACCAGTCTCAACTTCAACAGTGAAGAGGCGACTCCGAGATGCTGGCCTTCTCGGGATGCTGGCCTTCCTTAATTTGTTCTTAACTGACTTGCCTAGTAAAATAAAGGTAAAAAAAAAAAAAAAAGAATGTTTTTAACTTAGTCATTGAAGCCTCCGATGAGAGCATTGCAAAAGCATTTGTGAAAAATACCGCTTTACAGAGTTCGTCGTGTACCAGAGTTGTAAAGTACTTAAATAAAAATACTTGAAAGTAAAAACGTTTTTTGCGGTATCTGTACTTTACTGTTTATATTTTTGACAACTTTTACTTTTACTTCACTGCATTCCTAAATAAAATTATATACTTTTTACTCCATACATTTTCCCTGACACCCAAAAGTACTTATTACATTTTGAATGCTTAGCAGGACAGGAAAATGGTCTAATTCACACACCAATCAATAGAACATCCCTGGTCATCCCTACTGCCTCTTATCTATAAGACGTCATTGTAAATAAGAATGTGTTCTTAACCTTAAATAAAGGTTAAATTTTAAAAAATCTGGTGGACTCACTAAACACAAATGCTTAATTTGTAAATGATGTCTTGAGTGTTGGAATGTGCCCCTAGCTACCCTTAAATACATTTAAAAACAAGAAAATGGTGCCGTCTGGTTTTCTTAATATAAGGAGTTTTACATGATTTATACTTGTACTTTTACTTTGATACCTACGTATATTTTAGCAATTACATTTACTTAAGTAATTTACTCAAGTCGTTTTTTACAGGGTTACTTTCACTTGAGTCATTTTCTATTAAGGTATCTTTACTTTTACTCAAGTATGACAACTGGGTACTTTTTCCACCACTGTGTACAACTCAAGGTTTTCAGGTAGTTGCCATTAAAAACATTGCAAATACCTGGAAGAATTATAACTACCGGTACTTTCAATGCATCTCACAAAAACACCCACTTATATGGATGTGTTGGCATCGGACCATAACTCAATGCGACCGACACACCGAAGTGCGCATGTATACGTTACTATGGTTATCACCCCTACTATGGCAAGTAGAAGATACCAAACAGTACAAACTCGAAACGCATACTTCCCCGTTGTAACACACCGGAAGTAGGTTTTGGTGTCAGTTTAGCCACAGTTTCTATCTTTGGCTTCGCCTTCATTTCCTACTCAGAATAACAACAACAAAGACAGATTGATAACAAATAATTCTTCAAATCGTCTCAAATAAAGGAATAGACTCTGAATCGGAGAGATAGAGCACAGCCAGCTATGCTGACAGATGCAGGTTAGCGCGCTATTTCCATACTATGACGATATTGTCTGACAGCTCAGCTTTTGAGCTAACGCTAGCCAGCTTAACGGCTAGCCAGCGGAACATTTGCATATCCACATTGCAGTTAGTTTTGGGCAGCTAAGTAATGGTCGATGGGGCAGCACGTAAGCTTCATGTTGGAAATCTAGTATTACTTAATTAATAATACATGAGAGGTCATGTGTTATGACATGTTTTATCTAGGCTGTGACATGGTCACATTCAGTGATATGATATGTGGTCAATTTACAGATTATACAGTGAATGCTTCAGGTGCTCGGCGTGCCAAGAAGAGGACAGCAATGGAGTCATCATCTGGGGATGGTCAGTCGTCCCTTCGCTCCTCCGGTAGACAGGTCAACGTCAGAATGAAGCGCTGTAATAATCCTCCACCTGGACAGGTATATGTGCACCCTAATATTAGACAAAACAGACTTCATACAGTTGCTTTGGGACAAACCAGAGCTGGCAGATCAAGTATTGTACCTGAGCTAGGCACAATACTAGATCTGTCGGCTCTGGCTAGTTTGGGACTGTGTGGTGTAGTGAGACCACCTTTTTTCAGTCATTCTCACCCACTTTACCCATTGCCATCTAGTCAGCCCATTAAGAGCCTCCTGCCTTTTACCAATCTCTCTGCTTTCAGTAATGAACATATTTTCCTTGATATTGAAGTCTGTCTGTCATTGGATTCCAGACTAAAAGAAAAGCCACTGACACAGAGGAAGAAGAGGACCAATCTGAGAAGAAGTACAGAAAGTGTGAAAAGGCTGGATGCTCGGCCACATACCCAGTGTGCTTTGCTAGTGCCTCTGAAAGGTATCATCAAATATTTTTTATAATTTAACCAAGATAGACAACAGCCTGTCATTACAAATGGGAACAAATGAGTCATAGTGGGCAGAACAAGCAAGGAGGTGGTTAGAGCCAAGCACGAGCTAGCGAGATCCTATTGGTGCTTTCTAGTCACATTTGCATATTTCCGTTAGGGAACACCTACTCTGAAGTGCTCGTGTGCAATAACTCAATTTGCCTTTGCACTCCTTCTAAACAATGACGTTTTTACAAGCTTTGGCAAACCGTAAAGTCTACAAAACTTTGTCCACTCTGTTTGTAACAGATTGTAGTTTTGGGAACAGAAAACTGTATTGAGATCAAATGTTTCATCAATGAGTAAATTATCAGAATGTCGGCCAAAATCCATCCACTGCTAGCCATTGGGCTTTCTCTCACTACCATATTTGGTATTGAGTGGATACGCCAACCGGATACTTCACATTTATACATCTGGTGAAATATCTATCTCATTGTTCTATTTGTGGTATCATCTCCTGTTTTTACTTCACTGGTGGTTTCCAGAGAGAGTCATTGGCAGCTGTGTCTGAAATCTGTCTTGCCTACTACTTACTAAAACTACATACTGTGTACTACGTACTATTTAGAATGTACTGTTTAGTACAAATGAATGCAGTAAGCAACTAATATCAACATACTACTCATCCATACTGAGGATGCGTCATCTGATGCACAATTGCGTTGATTCCCGCCGCTTGTTTATTTTGGTACAGCTCGTCACCTTCTCTGATTATCATCTGTTGTCAAACACACATGCGTCTGGAAAGACGATTTTTTTTCCCCCCTCAATAGTGTGCAGTGAATTGTACTAGATGAAAAGCCGAAATGAGTAGGATATCCTGGCATTTAAAGCATACAAAGTTTTTGAAATTTCATATACGTCATATATGTTCTATTTTCGTATGCCTACTATTTAGAACGCAAGTATGGGAGTTCTGCCACTGTCTTACATCAAATAGTGTGACGATTCTGCCTGCACCGATCAGTTGAGGGACAAGCGTCCCGTATGAGTGATGCCACCTGTTGGAACATAATGGAGAGAAAATATGACGTCACATTCAGTGTGTTGAGTACTTGCTGACAGGTTTCTTACTGCTCTCCCTCTTTCTTTCAGGTGCGCCAAAAATGGCTACACTTCTCGGTGGTACCATTTGTCCTGCGGGGAGCACTTTTGCAATGAGTGTTTTGATCACTACTATAGAAGGTTAACAGTCTAATTAAAAAAATAACATTGTCATTTTGTCAAACACGTCATCATAGACACCTGTTCTCTGTTGATCTGAATGTAATGGCTATATCTTTCCTTGGTTTATCAGTCACAAAGATGGCTATGAGACATATGCATCCTGGAAGAGGGTTTGGACTGGCAATGGGAAGAGTGAGCCAAGTCTGAAAGCTTTCATGGCAGATCAACAGCTTCCATACTGGGTGAGAGCAACACAGCTGCCTTTCAACCTGAAATGTCTAGCTAACTGGCATAGTATTCAGGTCAATGCAGCCACTTTCCATCAAGTGAGTAATTCAAACACATTCACTCCAATGTGATTGGTTTCCAGGTCCAATGCACTAAGCCAGACTGTGGGAAATGGCGTCAGCTAACCAAGGAGATCCAGCTCACTGCCTCACTAGCAGCCACGTATCGCTGTGGCATGAAGTTCAACAATGTCAAGGTAAACAGGAAGTAGCAGGAGGAAGAGACAACAACATAATCAACAATAACCCTATTGACATTTCATGATAGTGCCATAATATCACGTGTTTACATCTACAGACCGAAGGGCCAGACCAGTGCTCCCTGCCAGAAGATTTGGTGAGTGACTGTCTTTAAAAATGACCTTCTGAGTTCCTTCATTTTCAGTCAACAATTTAAAGTATCACTGCAGCCTTGTCCTTATTCAGAACCTTGTTGTGTTCCACAGAGAGTGGCGGAGGTGATCGACAGCTGGTGGCATTCCATGCTGATCCTGCCCCCGTTATTTAAGGACAGCCCGGCCAACCCTTTCCTCACAGCCTACTATCCCGACTGTGTGGGCATGAGCCCCTCAGGATCCACCAGCAACCACTCTCATGCTGAGTTGAGGGCAGAGCACTGCAGAGCCGTCCCACCACAGAGTAAGTCCATCCAGGGTGGGAAGAGAATCCACATCTCAACCCTGGTGCTCTACTTCACAGAGAAGGGAGTACGACCCAGAGCTAAGGAACCAGTAAATTGCCAAGTAGTTAATATCCATAATAAAATGGGTGGTTCGAGCCCGGAATGCTGATTGGCTGACAGCCATGGTATATCAGACCGTATAGCACCGGTATGATAAAACATGTATTTGTACTGACCTAATTACGTTGGTAACCAGTTTATAATAGTAATAAGGCACCTCAGGAGTTTGTGGTATATGGCCAATATACCACGGCTAATGGGTGTGTCCAGGCACTCCACGATGCGTTGTGTCTAAGAACAGCCTTTAGCCGTTGTATATTGTCCATATACCACATCCCCTCGTGCCTTATTGCTGAAGTAGGATACTTTTGTTTCTATTATCTTAGCTAGTCTGTTGAACCACCAGTCACACATGGTCAGTAAATACATGTTCAATAACTCATACTTTGTGTTCAGTTCCAGGGCTGTGTCCATACTTCCAGCCCTTTTACCAGCCCAACGAGTGTGGGAAGGCCTTGTGTGTGCGACCGGACATGATGGAGCTGGATGAACTCTATGAGTTTCCAGAGTTTTCCCGTGACCCCACCATGTACCTGGCCCTGCGCAACCTCATCCTAGCCTCCTGGCACAGAGGCTGTAAGGTAGCCAGACAGATAAGTCCTACACTGTTTAAATTAGATACTTTTTGGAAGCGTCATAGTAGTAATAATAATAATTAATAGATTTTTGTTGTTGTTACAAACAAGAATCTCAAAGTTACTTTGAAAACAAAAATAAATGTAGAGGTCTGTCAGTTCACGGTTGGTGGTCTTTCACAGCTTCAGAGGCAGTTGGGAAAGACAGTCAGTAGCTTGAGCGGAGGGAGCGTCGATGATAGACAGGCAGGGAGAAACGTCAGTCAGATACTGGTAGACAGGCCTAGAGCTCTTCATCAGACACGCCGTCTCCTCTTCCTCCATAGGTAGGCTGGATCATCCACTAGCGTCCACCTGGTTTGTGTGGACTACTTTCTTTTTCCACATGTTATTTCACATACCCAGCCATCTAGTCACGTACCTATATTTGATGAGAGACTAATAGAATAGTGAGGGAAAACAATGTAGTTACATGACCTAGGAGAAATTACATGGATTTTCTATCAATTAAACACAACAGGGCCTGGTGATAATGATTAAATATGTCCCTTCCTCTCATGTCTAGGAGGTGCTGACACCCCAGAACTGTGCTCCCCACATCATTGTGCGAGGGCTGGTGCGTGTGCGTTGTGTACAGGAAATGGACAGGGTGCTTCTCTTCATGACCAGGAAGGGTCTGATCAACACTGGGGTTCTATCAGTCAAACAGCCCCTGCTTCCTGAGCGCTACCACAACGTGAGTGTGTCTAATCTTCTACCGTCAACTTTGTCCAGGTATGTTCTGCAGCTCATACAGAATTTTTGTTGGTCTTTGCAGAAGAACGTGATTGTGATTGGAGCCGGGGCATCGGGGCTGGCTGCTGCGCGGCAACTGCAAAACTTTGGCATGCAGGTAATATTTTAAGATTAAAATGTAGAACTACTTCAAGTGTTCATTTTTGTTTTCGATGTTTTGACCATACCCAGTTAGCACATAATGTTCTGAGAACCTTATGTTTCTTAGAGCTTGGTGAGAGCGTGGTTGTCCTATGGTCATTCCCAGGACTTCCTACAATGTTCTGGGAATGGTGCAGGATACCCAGCTAGCACGTAACATTCTGAGAACCATATGTTCCTTAGGTGGGAATTTCAGTACTTCAACATAACGTTTCCTCATGATTCTATTTAAAATATATTTCTCAAATTGTTCAGAGAACGTTAAGAAACAATGTTCTGCTGTGGGAACTTCAGAACTTCAGCATAACGTTTTCTACAGGTTTCCTCATGGTTCTATTTAAAGTCATTTTCTCAGAACATTATGAAAACTTTCCATAAAAACCACAAGATAACATTAGTGACGTTCAAAGAACGTTCTGAGAATGTTATTTAAAAATATATACATTCTGTTCTCAGCTTCAACAAAACTCTATCTTGTTACGTGTGTTCAGGTGTGTTGGCCGAGTCCACTAATTGGCCACACCTGATCTTAATGAGTGCTTGTTTTTTTAGAAATGGGGTCTGTTTGAATAGATAAAAATTAACAGCTTTGTATGAGTAAAAAAACATGGTATGCTAGCTCAATCCTGGTGGCACAGAGGACTAATTCCATGGATAGAGAACAGAAGATCATATGTTTGAATCTCACTGATGCCGTGCCACAATAAAAAAAAAAAAATGTTTGCATGATTAATGCCTAAGAAAATTCATTTCCATGTGTCCTATCTGTGCTTGGAGTTCAAAAAGTGAACCCAAACTAAGCTAGCAGTGTTGTTAAAAGTCTTATTGAACATGTTCTCAGAACGTTATTTAATTACCTTCAAATAACCTATCATTTTTGTTCTCAGAACCTCCCTGCAACCTAAAAATGTATGTTCCCAGAACAGGTGATATTTTCACTTCCATTCTCAGAACATAAAAAAAAAAACATCTGTTTTACCTGTCAGGAAACGTATGAGTTCATTCCCAGAACCTATGGAAATCAAAAACATATGTTTCCACAACTTCCAAGGAAACAAATGTGCTAGCTGGGTGTCCTGATTTTAGGTTAATTCAGACATGGAACCTACTCCTATAATAACCCATAAGATGTTCTTGGTCCGAAATGCAGTATACATAATATTGTTCACAACATATTGAATGAATAACTGCTGATGAGTTCTGTGGCTGTGCCTTCTTCATGAACTTTAACCTCCAAGTGTTTGATCCAATCACAGGTGGTGATGCTCGAGGCGAGCGAGCGGATTGGAGGGCGGGTGTGGGACGATACATCGCTGGGCGGCGTCACTGTGGGTCGGGGGGCTCAGATTGTGAACGGCTGTGTGAACAACCCAATTGCACTGATGAGTGAGCAGGTGAGAGATTCTTTGTAACAACACTGACACAAACTACTGGCACTCAGTCATTCACTCACAAACCCGTACCTTGAAAACAGGATTTTTCAATGTCAACGTTTCTAATCATTCACCCAAAGTTCAACCAAGGAACGTTGTATTTTTTATGCTGCTGCCACATTTCATTTAGTATTGTGTAACTGCTAATAGATGCCTCAGAAGTCTTTCGGGTCCTACAAGTATTCACATACTCAGTTGCTTCTCTTGTATGTAGCTCAGCATTAATATGCACAAGCTGGGGGAGAGGTGTGACCTGTTCCAGGAGGGAGGGAGTGCCACAGACCCGGCCATCGATAAGCGCATGGACTTCCACTTTAACGCCATCCTGGATGTGGTGTCAGAATGGAGGAAAGACAAGTCTCAGAACCAGGACACTCCTCTGGGAGGTACAACACATTCGTGGTCACTCCTAGGGTTGCGAATTCTGGTAACTTTCCCCAAAATTCCAAGGATTTACAGAAATAGCGGTAAAGCCTGGTGTATACACTACACGACTTTCAAAATCCTAACGTCGCTTAACCTCTCACATTAAACAACCTCCTTTCCTGTAGTGGTGTGGCACAGACAGGGGTCACACAGTAAGCGCTGTGGCACAGACAGGGGTCACACAGTAAGCGCTGTAGCACAGACAGGGGTCACACAGTAAACACTGTGGCACAGACAGGGGTCACACAGTAAGCGCTGTAGCACAGACAGGGGTCACACAGTAAACACTGTGGCACAGACAGGGGTCACACAGTAAGCGCTGTAGCACAGACAGGGGTCACACAGTAAACACTGTGGCACAGACAGGGGTCACACAGTAAACACTGTGGCACAGACAGGGGTCACACAGTAAACACTGTGGCACAGACAGGGGTCACAGTAAACACTGTAGCACAGACAGGGGTCACAGTAAACACTGTAGCACAGACAGGGGTCACAGTAAACACTGTAGCACAGACAGGGGTCACACAGTAAACGCTGTAGCACAGACAGGGGTCACAGTAAGCGCTGTAGCACAGACAGGGGTCACAGTAAACACTGTAGCACAGACAGGGGTCACAGTAAGCGCTGTGGCACAGACAGGGGTCACACAGTAAGCGCTGTAGCACAGACAGGGGTCACACAGTAAACACTGTGGCACAGACAGGGGTCACACAGTAAACACTGTGGCACAGACAGGGGTCACACAGTAAACGCTGTGGCACAGACAGGGGTCACACAGTAAACGCTGTAGCACAGACAGGGGTCACACAGTAAACACTGTGGCACAGACAGGGGTCACACAGTAAACACTGTGGCACAGACAGGGGTCACACAGTAAACACTGTGGCACAGACAGGGGTCACACAGTAAACGCTGTGGCACAGACAGGGGTCACACAGTAAACACTGTGGCACAGACAGGGGTCACAGTAAGCGCTGTAGCACAGACAGGGGTCACAGTAAACACTGTAGCACAGACAGGGGTCACACAGTAAACGCTGTGGCACAGACAGGGGTCACACAGTAAACGCTGTGGCACAGACAGGGGTCACACAGTAAACACTGTGGCACAGACAGGGGTCACACAGTAAACACTGTGGCACAGACAGGGGTCACAGTAAGCGCTGTAGCACAGACAGGGGTCACACTAAACGCTGTAGCACAGACAGGGGTCACACAGTAAGCGCTGTAGCACAGACAGGGGTCACACAGTAAACGCTGTGGCACAGACAGGGGTCACAGTAAACACTGTGGCACAGACAGGGGTCACAGTAAGCGCTGTAGCACAGACAGGGGTCAGACACTAAACGCTGTGGCACAGACAGGGGTCACACAGTAAGCGCTGTAGCACAGACAGGGGTCAGACACTAAACGCTGTGGCACAGACAGGGGTCAGACACTAAACGCTGTGGCACAGACAGGGGTCACACAGTAAACGGTGTGGCACAGACAGGGGTCAGAGTAAACGCTGTGGCACAGACAGGGGTCACACTAAACGCTGTGGCACAGACAGGGTTCACAGTAAGCGCTGTGGCACAGACAGGGGTCACACTAAACGGTGTGGCACAGACAGGGGTCACACACTACAAGATTATTCACTTGGTCTTGAGGATTCTTCATACCACGCTTTCTCACCAAAACGATGATGTGATTTAGAGTTAACGTAGCTCCAACAAGCTGTGGCTCAAAGCAGCCTCAAATGTTTTCAGTCAGACATTCATGCTTGTCATACTGAGTTGAAATAACTAGCCAACATTTTGAATTGAATAACATTGCTTGTGAACTTCAGAGCTGAAAAAATTAGCTACTTTTCCTTTGGTTAATGACAAGTACAAATGCATACTAGTAGTAGTCATGGCTCCTGCTCCAGAGTCTACATGTCTTGGGTGATGCCAAACAACGTCATCATCTCACTGGCTTCTTTTCTGGCGAGCTCTCATTGGCTGTTGCTCATCACTGTTCTCAAAACGTGTCGTTGCACATCTCACACTACAAGAGCATTGCAGATTTTGTGCCGATTTAAAATCAAACATGTTTGAAAATATGGGGACGTCTGGGACTGCTCAAAGACGAGATCGGTAGCCCTGAGATTGCGTCTCTGACCCGCTCACATTAAACGAGTGTCGGTGACGGCCGCGCGTCCCGAGTAGGCAACGACATGGGGATTTTGTCTCCGATCTCAACTTGTCTGGGACAGCTAAATATGGGGCAAAATTGTGTAGTATAAACCCGGCTTTTAGAGTAATCACAGAATTTATACTGATTTACTCCTGATTCCAGAAATATTCCAACCAGGATTGCTGGAAGATTTGGGAATTTTGGGACAGTTGTCATAATTTTGCAACCCTAGTCACTCCTCTCAATGACTTGCTTATACAGTATATGAAGTCATATGTCTATATGAAGTACAAAGTAGTGATAGACATTTGGTCAGTTTCTAGTTTCTATCATTTTACAATTTTCCCTTCCAGAGAAAATCCAGGAGGTCTACAAAACATTCCTTCAGGAGTCTGGGGTCCAGTTCAGCCAGTTGGAGGAGAAAGTGCTTCAGTTCCATCTCAGCAACCTGGAATATGCCTGTGGAAGCACACTGGACCAGGTCTGAGGATGAGATCATTCCTACCCTGTCTCTTGTGACAGTCGATGACGTGACCGTAGGAGAGTTATGACAACATAGTCAGGGGTTAAAAGTTCTCCGTTACAGCAACGGATTTCCATCATATGGATTCTGGAGAAGTCGTTTTTCTCCGATCAGTGAAGATGCTCAATCAAATCTGGTTTGGAGATGACATAGAACAGACATGCTTGTCTGTATTAGGCTATGAAATATATTCCCAAATAAATGTATTACACTGTGTGTATTGAACTGACATGCATGATTGTTGATGACACTCCGATGTTCAGATGAAGGGAATGAAACAGTCTGTAATGCACACCACAGCAGCGCTCAGCTGCCACAGCGCTGTCTAGTCTACTGTAGCTGCTGGTAAAGTCATTCAAATACTATGCTACAGTTTTTTTTGCCATTTTAATGTTATTAAAACCAAATCAGACAACCCCATAGGAGAATGTTTGACCTATTTACCAAGTCGGCTTGTTGTGTTTTATAAATATTCCTCTCGAAGCTCATTGAAGTTACGAGAGCCAATGCAGTCGTGGGAAAAGACTTTTGAAAGCAGTTTTTGCCTTTGCTAAAAGAAGAGTGGGATCCCAGTTTTCCATTGCTATCCCGTTTAGTTCTATACTCTTTCAATTGCGCGTGGCGTCGTTTTACAAATGCAGTTTTACCACCAGAGTTACAAGAATGGTTTAGGTGGAACTATGCAACAGAGCTCTTAAAATGGGCAATGTTGTCTTCAAAGGTCAGTGACACACTTTGTAATAGAAAAAAAGGGAAGTGAATACTAATTAATAATGATGTATTTATAATAAATGACTAATAACAATCAGGATGTGGTGTTCTATGGGGTAAATGCAGATGGACCAACCCCATGCTTCAGCCTGTGTACATTTTATAGTCGCTATGCTATCAGTTGGGCTACAGGTGCTAATGCTTATTCCTGATAGCATACCTGATAATATAGACCATGCATAGGCTATATTGGAATGATCCAATATGTTCAAATAATTTTAACATCATTTTTACCAATATTTATTGGGCCCATTTTTGGAGGTGGAAATTATATTTTAAATGGTGTCATTTTATTTTCATGCTTTTCTGAGTAGAATGTATTATATCTATTTTTTTAAGTCACCAGAACTGAGCTTCTCAGTCCTTGTGAAAAGAATGATCCCGTTGAGGACCCCGGACCCCCTAAGCAAGGGCACATGTACAAAATGATTCTCTTTCCCTAAAAGCATGATGGTTATGACTTTCTTACATGAACGTGGAGGTTAACTTGTCCCCAGACAATCCATCTGAGATCGTCTTAAGTTTCAGTCATGGGATTTTTTGTTGTTGCTTTAACCCCTGAACATAGTCCTTGTCCGTGTGTGTGTGTGTTCGCAGGTGTCGGCTCGATCCTGGGACCACAATGAGTTCTTTGCTCAGTTCTCAGGAGACCATACACTGCTGACAGAGGGCTATTCGTCTGTGCTTAACAAACTGGCTGAGGGCCTCGACATCCGCATCAAGAGCCCGGTGAGCCATCAAATACTATGTC
Organism: Salvelinus namaycush; assembly: GCF_016432855.1. Classification (NCBI taxonomy): domain Eukaryota; kingdom Metazoa; phylum Chordata; class Actinopteri; order Salmoniformes; family Salmonidae; genus Salvelinus; species Salvelinus namaycush. Next base: position 5,215,689 of record NC_052333.1, read on the forward strand.
CCAGTTAACTCTCCTTCCTCGCAAAGTGTGCACTTGTTCACTTTCCTTCACTGATTTGAAGGGAAATGACTGGTATGAGAAATATGCTGGAGACTCCTACTAGCCAATGCCTTAAGCAATTCAATGCTTTTTAGATGTGTGAACAAGTGCACACTTAGGGTGCGTCCTAATAATATCTCCTTATGTTCCTTTCGTTGCCCATTCTCCTCTCATCTTGGTTGTAGTATATAGTTAGATAAAAGTGAGAGGTTTCTCAATTTTCTTTGTACCCAAGCATTTCGAGCAATGCCTCACAATCACAGTACACTTGTTTCATTGTAGGTTCAAGCTATCGATTACTCAGGGGATATAGTCAAAGTTACCTCATCCAACGGGACTCAGTGGACAGCACAGAAAGTAAGGACTCATTTGTTTATTTACAGAGTAATGATGCATGTTGTAGTACAGTTGTCTTCCCTGACACCCTACTCTTACCTGTTATAGTACAGCTGTCGTCCCTGACACCCTACTCTTACCTGTTATAGTACAGCTGTCGTCCCTGACACCCTACTCTTACCTGTTATAGTACAGTTGTCTTCCCTGACACCCTACTCTTACCTGTTATAGTACAGCTGTCGTCCCTGACACCCTACTCTTACCTGTTATAGTACAGTTGTCTTCCCTGACACCCTACTCTTACCTGTTATAGTACAGCTGTCGTCCCTGACACCCTACTCTTACCTGTTATAGTACAGTTGTCTTCCCTGACACCCTACTCTTACCTGTTATAGTACAGCTGTCGTCCCTGACACCCTACTCTTACCTGTTATAGTACAGTTGTCTTCTCTGACACTCAACTCTTACCTGTTATAGTACAGTTGTCTTCCCTGACACCCTACTCTTACCTGTTATAGTACAGCTGTCGTCCCTGACACCCTACTCTTACCTGTTATAGTACAGCTGTCGTCCCTGACACCCTACTCTTACCTGTTATAGTACAGTTGTCTTCCCTGACGCCCTACTCTTACCTGTTATAGTACAGTTGTCTTCCCTGACACCCTACTCTTACCTGTTATAGTACAGTTGTCTTCCCTGACACCCTACTCTTACCTGTTATAGTACAGTTGTCTTCCCTGACACCCTACTCTTACCTGTTATAGTACAGCTGACGTCCCTGACACCCTACTCTTACCTGTTATAGTACAGCTGTCGTCCCTGACACCCTACTCTTACCTGTTATAGTACAGTTGTCTTCCCTGACACCCTACTCTTACCTGTTATAGTACAGTTGTCTTCCCTGACACCCTACTCTTACCTGTTATAGTACAGTTGTCTTCCCTGACGCCCTACTCTTACCTGTTATAGTACAGTTGTCTTCCCTGACACCCTACTCTTACCTGTTATAGTACAGCTGACGTCCCTGACACCCTACTCTTACCTGTTATAGTACAGTTGTCTTCCCTGACACCCTACTCTTACCTGTTATAGTACAGTTGTCTTCCCTGACACCCTACTCTTACCTGTTATAGTACAGCTGTCGTCCCTGACACCCTACTCTTACCTGTTATAGTACAGTTGTCTTCCCTGACACCCTACTCTTACCTGTTATAGTACAGTTGTCTTCCCTGACACCCTACTCTTACCTGTTATAGTACAGCTGTCGTCCCTGACACCCTACTCTTACCTGTTATAGTACAGTTGTCTTCCCTGACACCCTACTCTTACCTGTTATAGTACAGCTGTCGTCCCTGACACCCTACTCTTACCTGTTATAGTACAGCTGTCGTCCCTGACACCCTACTCTTACCTGTTATAGTACAGCTGTCTTCTCTGACACCCTACTCTTACCTGTTATAGTACAGTTGTCTTCTCTGACACTCAACTCTTACCTGTTATAGTACAGTTGTCTTCCCTGACACCCTACTCTTACCTGTTATAGTACAGCTGTCGTCCCTGACACCCTACTCTTACCTGTTATAGTACAGTTGTCTTCCCTGACACCCTACTCTTACCTGTTATAGTACAGTTGTCTTCCCTGACACCCTACTCTTACCTGTTATAGTACAGTTGTCTTCCCTGACACCCTACTCTTACCTGGAATAGTACAGCTGACGTCCCTGACACCCTACTCTTACCTGTTATAGTACAACTGACGTCCCTGACACCCTACTCTTACCTGTTATAGTACAGCTGTCGTCCCTGACACCCTACTCTTACCTGTTATAGTACAGTTGTCTTCCCTGACACTCAACTCTTAACTGTAGCTTTGGGAACATTTATTTGGTCTTTTTTTTAGGTTCTGGTGACAGTCCCATTGACTTTACTCCAGAAGAATATCATTAAATTCAACCCTCCTCTTCCTGAGAGAAAGCTGAAAGCCATCCACAGTCTTGGAGCAGGTCTCATTGAAAAGGTAAGGGTTTAGAGCTGCGACACAGTCTGGGTGATGTAACTGAAACTGGTTCACCCTGTCACCAGAAACTGTCTTAATCTAGAGGCGAAAGAAACACACACCTGTTTAGGCGAGGTGCTGGCTAGCGGAGTAGAACACCTGTTTAGGAGAGGTGCTGGCTAGCGGAGTAGAACACCTGTTTAGGAGAGGTGCTGGCTAGCGGAGTAGACCACCTGTTTAGGAGAGGTGCTGGCTAGCGGAGTAGAACACCTGTTTAGGAGAGGTGCTGGCTAGCGGAGTAGACCACCTGTTTAGGAGAGGTGCTGGCTAGCGGAGTAGAACACCTGTTTAGGAGAGGTGCTGGCTAGCGGAGTAGAACACCTGTTTAGGAGAGGTGCCGGCTAGCGGAGTAGAACACCTGTTTAGGAGAGGTGCTGGCTAGCTGAGTAGAACACCTGTTTAGGAGAGGTGCCGGCTAGCGGAGTAGAACACCTGTTTAGGAGAGGTGCTGGCTAGCTGAGTAGAACACCTGTTTAGGAGAGGTGCTGGCTAGCAGAGTAGAACACCTGTTTAGGAGAGGTGCTGGCTAGCTGAGTAGAACACCTGTTTAGGAGAGGTGCTGGCTAGCTGAGTAGAACACCTGTTTAGGAGAGGTGCTGGCTAGCGGAGTAGAACACCTGTTTAGGAGAGGTGCTGGCTAGCTGAGTAGAACACCTGTTTAGGAGAGGTGCCGGCTAGCAGAGTAGAACACCTGTTTAGGAGAGGTGCTGGCTAGCGGAGTAGAACACCTGTTTAGGAGAGGTGCTGGCTAGCTGAGTAGAACACCTGTTTAGGAGAGGTGCCGGCTAGCGGAGTAGAACACCTGTTTAGGAGAGGTGCTGGCTAGCGGAGTAGAACACCTGTTTAGGAGAGGTGCTGGCTAGCGGAGTAGAACACCTGTTTAGGAGAGGTGCCGGCTAGCGGAGTAGAACACCTGTTTAGGAGAGGTGCTGGCTAGCTGAGTAGAACACCTGTTTAGGAGAGGTGCTGGCTAGCGGAGTAGAACACCTGTTTAGGAGAGGTGCTGGCTAACAGAGTAGAACACCTGTTTAGGAGAGGTGCTGGCTAGCGGAGTAGAACACCTGTTTAGGTGAGGTGCTGTCTAGCGGAGAACACCTGTTTAGGAGAGGTGCTGGCTAGCGGAGTAGAACACCTGTTTAGGAGAGGTGCTGGCTAGCAGAGTGGAACACCTGTTTAGGAGAGGTGCTGGCTAGCGGAGTAGAACACCTGTTTAGGAGAGGTGCCGGCTAGCGGAGTAGAACACCTGTTTAGGAGAGGTGCCGGCTAGCTGAGTAGAACACCTGTTTAGGAGAGGTGCTGGCTAGCGGAGTAGAACACCTGTTTAGGAGAGGTGCTGGCTAACAGAGTAGAACACCTGTTTAGGAGAGGTGCTGGCTAGCGGAGTAGAACACCTGTTTAGGTGAGGTGCTGTCTAGCGGAGAACACCTGTTTAGGAGAGGTGCTGGCTAGCGGAGTAGAACACCTGTTTAGGAGAGGTGCTGGCTAGCAGAGTGGAACACCTGTTTAGGAGAGGTGCTGGCTAGCAGAGTAGAACACCTGTTTAGGAGAGGTGCTGGCTAGCTGAGTAGAACACCTGTTTAGGAGAGGTGCTGGCTAGCTGAGTAGAACACCTGTTTAGGAGAGGTGCTGGCTAGCAGAGTAGAACACCTGTTTAGGAGAGGTGCTGGCTAGCAGAGTAGAACACCTGAAAAAGAAAAGGAGAGCCGCACACACTAGGAGCTCAGATGTAATAATTTAATAACCAAATAACCAACGTTTCTTCATCAGAAACTGTCTTAACACACATTCCTACTCTCAGGTTGCTCTGCAGTTCCCGTTTCGCTTCTGGGACGGAAAGATCCAAGGAGCAGATTACTTTGGTCACATTCCACCCAGTCCTGACAAGAGAGGGATGTTTGGTGTGTTCTATGACATGGATCCACAGGTGAGATACCAGCAATCATCTTTGTACTCTAGCTATCCGTACTAACTACTATGTAATCATCTGTTATTTCAAAGGAGAGAAATGCTGTTATGTAGACATTGGAGACAGCTGAGGTTTTTGCAGCATGTTCGTTGAAGTGAACCTGTTGAATTGTGGACAGGAATGTATGCTGAATACGTAAAAAAGGGAAAAAAAGGTTTCCTACCAGAGAAAAAGATGTGTTCCTATCTTGGCCTATTCCGCAGGGAAAGGGGAGTGTCCTGATGTCCGTCATCACTGGTGAAGCTCTGCCCTCTATCAGGGACATGGAGGACAAAGATGTCGCTGATCAGTGCATGAAGGTGCTGCGGGAACTCTTCAAGGAGCAGGTATTAGAACAACTGTCTACTTTGAACAGAAAACCACACATCAGGACTACTACAAATGACATTTTAAGGTATAGAAAATAAATGTAAAATAAATAATGTTGTACCTGTATCTTCACGTATTTTTCCATTGTAGGAGGTCCCAGAGCCGGTGAATTACTTTGTGACTCGGTGGAGCAGAGACATGTGGTCTCAGATGTCATACAGCTTTGTGAAGACAGGAGGCAGTGGGGAGGCCTATGACATCATTGCTGAAGATGTGCAAGGAAAAGTGTTCTTTGCTGGGGAGGTAAGACCTGACCCCTTTTATCATCGTATGTACACCAGTGGAGGCTGCTGAGGGGAGGACGGCTCATAATAATGTCCGGAACAGAGCAAATAGAATGGCATCAAACACCTGGAAACCATGTGTGTTTTGATATATTTGATACCATTCCACTGATTCCACTCCAGCCATTACCACGAGCCTGTCCTCCCCAATGAAGGTGCCACCAACCTCCTGTGTCTTATACCAATGTATTACTACAGGCCTTCACTTGAAAGAGAACTTCTTTTTTTCACCTTTATTTAACAAGGTAGGCCAGTTGAGAACAAGTTCTTTACAACTGCGACCTGGCCAAGATAAAGCACAGCAGATTGACACATACAACAACACAGAGTTACACATGGAATAAACAAGCATACAGTCAATAATACAGCAGGACAAAAAAGTCTATATACTGTGAGTGCAAATGAGGTAGGGTAAGGGAGGTAAGGGAATAAATAGGCCATGGTGGCGAAGTAATTACAATTTAGCAATTAAACACTGGAATGGTAGATGTGCAGAAGATGACTGCAAGTAGAGATACTGGGGTGCAAAGGAGCAAGATAAATACATAAATACAGTATGGGGATGAGGTAGGTAGTTGGATGGACTGTTTACAGATGGGCTATGTAGAGGTGCAGTGATCTGTGAGCTGCTCTGACAGCTGGTGCTTAAAGCTAGTGAGGGAGATATGAGTCTCCAGCTTCAGTGATTTTTGCAGTTCGTTCCAGTCATTGGCAGCAGAGAACTGGAAGGAAAGGCCTGGAAGGAAAAACATCCATGAGAAGCTTTTCAGAGTAGGACTGCTGATTTAGGACCAGTTTTGCCTTTTAGATCACAATGAATCAGATGACAAGGACAGATGATACCTGATCCTAGAACAGTATTCCTACTCTGAGACGCTTGATAGATACGGCCCCTGATTTAACATTTGTTTTTTTCCTGTCTTTCTATCTTCAGGCGACCAACAGGCACTTTCCTCAGACGGTAACAGGAGCCTATTTGAGTGGCGTCCGAGAAGCGAGTAAAATAGCTGCTTTGTGAGTCCTTCCCTTCGAGCGGTCACACGATACCAGCATAAAGACATCTAAGTTGTACAGAGCGAAGCATTCGTTCCCCAAGTTGCTCCTCTTTAGGTGGTGTCTTCTTCTTGTGTGTACTATACCTCGTGTGAGCAGAGATGGCTAATGCTGTTTGAAATGTTATGGTTAAGTTTTTCTGTTATTATGAGTGAAATATGAGGCATCTTGTGTGTTTCGTTGGAGATCACTGTAATTCAGGATCGGCAGCACACGTATGCTCCTGAACAATTCATTTTGATGTACAAATGGATAAACGGTATTTACATTCTATATGGATCTTCGCCATTTGTTTGTCAATATCACACATCATTAATGGCTCTAAAAAATAATAAAAATATATGTTTTATAGTCAGATATACCAGCTAGGTGCAGTGAAATGTGTTGTTTTACAGGATCAGCCATAGTAGTACGTCGCCGGAGCAAATTAGGATTAAGTGCCTTGCACATCGACAGATTTTTCACCTTGTCGACTTGGGTATTCGAACCAGCAGCCTTTCGGTTACTGGCCCAACGCTCTAACCGCTAGGCTACCTGCTGCCCTTTTAAAGTTCCAATGTGTGTGTGTGGGGATAATGAGCGCTTAACTGTCCAAGGACTAATATGATTTTAGTTGAGACGTTATGTAAATGAGTTCTTCTGCATTAGTGTTTTTTTTTGTAATGATTAATTCATTCATTATAATTCACGTTTTCATAAACTGGGCCAAATAATAAACACCAAATAAGGATGGGTCATTTGGCTATAATCAGAGTGACTGGTTAGTTAGTGTAGCCTTCAATTGGGTATTAGTTGTACCTGCATTGTTTTTAGCAAGAAAAGTTGAAAACATTTGACAGTTCTCTCTCTTTCCAGGTTATTGAGGCTTTAGTTGGCTACCATACTTATCATGTTCCTCTGTCTATATTCTGACACCATGTTCGAACATGGCATTTATTAAACATGTGTAGCTTAATAAATGAACCAAACTAAATACATTATGACTGACTCACTTAATTGAGACTTAATGGACTGCACTGATTTGTCACTAGCTGCGTAGCACGCTACAGGGGTGTATTCATTAGTCGGAGTCCGTTGCAAAACGTTTCGTCTTTTGCTAAAATGTTTTGCAACGGTAACCATTTACTCTACGAAGCAAACAGGAACGAAATGGGGAGGGACCTACCTAAATCTGTCCAATAGAAATTTGTTTTCATTGCAATTGGAGTAAACGGTTGGAGTAAACGGTTGGAGTAAACGGTTTCGAATTGGAGTAAACGGCTTCTGTTTGCGAAACCGTTAATTGCTTACTCTAAGAACCAAACGGCGAAAACGGAATCAAACGGGGAGGGATCTACCTGAATTCATCAACTGGAAACTCTAGTGTATTCATTATGGAAACCGTTTAGCGTTTAAGAACCAAACTGGGTAAAATTCCGGTATGTCCCTCCCTGTTAAGTTCAGTTTGCTTCCGTTTAAGAAATGTTTTGTAACTTAATAGGCGGAATGAATACACCCATTTAGTTTAGAATTGTTTACATTATTTATTTTTTGGGGGGAGGGTTCGAGTACTCATCCTTTTTATACTTTTTAATTATTATTATTAACAACAAAAAGTACATTGGTGAACACAAGTATACATAAAGAACAACTGGGCTAGGGAGTACAATATCACATTACACAAGGACCTTTTATGGGGCATACACACATTTTATAATTCTAACAGCTTTTCTGTTGGTAGAGTATTTAAAATATAGTTAAATTTATTTTTGTAAGGTAAAAAAAATAATGTTTTTTTTGTAAATGTACATTTGTGAATATGAAATTTGACCAAAATAATAATTCAATGAATTACTTAAAATTGTTTCAACTTAAAAAAGAATTCAAGCAGTACATCTCTCCACAATAGTGTAAAATCTTCATAAATGTGTTGTTATACATCTACTGATGTCTTACCACAGATTTCTTACATGAATACAATGCCAAAAAAGATGCAACACTGTTTCTCGGTGGTCATTACAAAAAGTACCATTTTAATTTATGTTCTTCTTAAACTTCTTCATATAGTGGTTGGCATGAAAATATTTATGAATAATTTAAAAAGAAACTTACTTAATTGTATTAATAAGTAGGTATGTGTGTGGTAACATCCAAACTTTTTTCCCGAAGAAGATTTTATCAACAAAACCATTCCAATAAGGTACAACATCCTGTTGAAACAAGGCTCGTAGAGCTCTATTGTTGTTGGATGGACTAAAAGAAAAACAAATCTTTCCTACTGATGAGTCAACAGATTTAATCGTAGGTATGTTCTGAGGGTCAGGTCTTGACACGTCCTTGAATAATAAAGCAACACCAGAGGGAATGGCATCTAAAACAATTGCAAAATCTTTAGATGTTACAGGAATCTTGTAAAGTGATAAGAATTCCTTATAATTAAGTAAAAGACCCTCTTCATTTACAAGTTGGCTCCCAGTAGTTTCAATATTGAACACAAAATGTTGGACCATGACGTCATCAAACAGGGACATCGAGCCTTCAAGTCGAAGATTGTCATTTACATTGACAAGATAGTCAAGTGACCGCTCTAATAATGGAAATACATGTCATCAAAGATGGAAGGCAGACGTGAGGAGGTGACATCAGGTGGGACCCTTCTAGCCAATGAGAGGGCAGAACAACATGCCATAGAGATAGATAGAGGACTAATATTTGTAATTGTGCCATTATAACGTTCTGTGACAGCATGGGCAGCGCCATTGGGGCTATCTCAATTTTTTAAGTAGTCAATTTTCTTCTTTTACATTGGCTGATTGCTCACAACTTCTTGGAATCCCCTCCCAGTTGGCTACCTTAAAATGGCGGAATCCAACAATGGCAATGGCTATGCTATCTATGATGAGTCTATCTATCTCTATGACAACAGGCACAACTGCAATATAAAGTCGTTTCCGAAATGCCACGTAGGTCTACTTATAGCAGTGCATTCAACCTAACCATTTCGAAACTTCTATTCGATAAAATAAGCCTCAGGTAGCAAATGAGCAATTACATTTTTTGTTGACCAAATTCGACACTCGTTCACCTACATACAAAAATTCATCACTTCGTGGGTTTATTTCGTGGAAAGATTTTAGGCGGAGTAAAATCTCTCGCTTCGCCTTTTCCTCTCTGTTCTAGCGCAGAGCTCGATGCTTCTAGCAAGTGTAAACAAAAGGAAATTGACATCTTGCAGTCTTGCATATCTAGGAAAAGGCAATCGGTGGATCAAGCTTTTTACTTGTTGAGTAAATCGCTAGCTACATTTACATAGTAGTGTGTTATTTGAGTATTCAATTTTGTGTATATCCTCGCGCCTTTTAACTTGAGCTTCAGATTGAGCAGAAGAAGTGGAAGTAAAACATGGTGGAGACACGCACAGGTGAATATTTTATTTATTTAACCTTTATTTAACTAGACAAGTCATCCAAGGACTCTAACGGTATGCCCCTCGAACATATGCAATGACTTATAGCTAGCAGTTGTATTCTTTTAACATGTGTTCTGGCAGTACCGTTAGAGTCCTTGGATGACAGCTCCGATGATGAACCCCTAATTGCATTAGTAAAGAAGAAGCCGCAGCACATTGAACACAATGGGACTCAGGGTGAAAAAGACCAGAACCGACAACCTGAACCTGAGTCAAAGAATAGCACTAGAAAAGATTCTGGTGAGCGAACACTACAGTGAAATGAAAACCTTTAAACGCCTATTAAATATATTTATAATTATATATTGTTGATCATCATATTCACTGTTTATGTGATTAGGGTTGGATGACACCTCAGATGATGAGCCTTTGACGAAGTTGGTGAATAAACTTCCCAGAGCTAAAAAATCCACTGTACAAGCAAAGAGGCCAGGGACTACTAATATCAAAAGAGGAACAGGTAATGGCATCAAGAAGACAAACAACAAATTCACAGGTGGGAACCCCTCTCAAGCTCCTCAACATGTAGGCTATGCCCTGAATACTGTACAACACACACACACACACACACACAAACCCACACACTACTATTCTGAATGGAAGGAGGTATCAATTTGTTTTGTCTATGTCGTAATTGTAGGTTCAACCCAGAATGAGGACTCCTATGATAGCTCAGACGATGAGCCCTTGATAAAGATGGTTAAAAAGATCCCTAAACAGACATCATTGCCATTCAAAAAGAGACCCTTCAACACAGCCAGAGAGGTGAACGATGTGAAGAAGCGCAGAAATATCTCACAGAACACTAATAAAATAAGCACAGGTGAGACTAGTTCCTCAAATCTTGTATTTAGAATGTATATACAGAAATTAGCTAAATGGATTCAGCGGGACTAAACTTGCTTTCCTCTTCATATTTTTTCTTCTATGTAACTAGACTCATCATCAGGTGACAGCTCAGATGACGTGCCCCTGATTAAGATGGTCGACAAACTCAAGACACAAATGCGAACAAAGACACCCACCACTACAGCCAGAAAAACACCTGGCATTAAAAAGCCCAGTAAAGTTTTTAAAAAACACAACAGGAGTATAGGTGAGAATACTTATCGCCTCTTGGTTCCATGCTTTCACCATAACATAATATTTTGGAGAGTTGTATCCTTGTTTCTAAGTCAAATGTTTTGTTTTCTGATTGCATGATCAGAGACCTCAGATGACAGCTCTGATGATGAGCCATTAATAAATCTGACCAAGAAGTCTCCAGCTAAAGAGACTGAAAGTACAATACCGAAGAGGTGTGTCGCTAAGGAATCAAACAGCAACAACTGCAATAAAATTAAAGGGAAAATAAGCAGAGGTAACTAATTCTGTAGAGCACATTTAAAAATGTATTGCACAATATCATGGCAGCTCAGGTTGGGTCGTTGAATTTGGGTCGTTAAATTTCTCTCATATTTTTGCTTCATCCTGTTTGAATTGTCAGAGGAAGAGGTGAGTTCTGATGACGAGCCCTTGATAAATCTAGTCAAGAAGCCTCTTAAAGCTGTAAAGAAGACCACGACACCGTTAAAGAAGAGGGGCGTATCAGGAAAGACTGTGGTAGCCAGAAAGAAGACGAGACCAGACATTGTGAACAAAGCAGTCATCAGACGGAGCACCAAAGTTGTTCAAAGCACACGTGAAGGTGAGAATTATTTTTCAGCACAATCCAAAATACACAATAAAATAGGTTCTGTCTTGTTTTATGCAATAGTTGATTATTTGTATTGCTTTATCAGGTTCTTTGGATGACAGCTCAGACGATGGGCCCTTGAGTAAAAAGATGGTGAGAAATCCACCAATGAAGAGCCTAATGGTTATTCTGGAGAGATGTGACACTAAAGAAGTCATGGAAGATAACTATAGAGCCAACGTGGGAAACACCGGTAAAAGAAGTGCAGGTAAGAATGTTTCCCTTCCCATATGGAATATCTTTGACATAGTCTACAGCTGCACTGTTTGATAGATAACATTGAAGTCGGCTATTCTCTACCTATTATGCAGCACCTATAGTTGTTTATTTATTTGCCAGGGGATAAGGAGAACTCCGATGATGAACTCTTGATAAAGATGGTCACGAATCCCCCTCATTCTTCACCAGAAACTATGGCAGAGAAGGAAAATAAGTCACAAACTGCCCTAACGATGAACCTTTGATAAAGATGGTTGGAAACCCAAAGTCATGTTCGAGGGATATTATAGATACTGGAATAGTGACTTTGTTTTGGGAAAACGTTGAGTAACAAACTTGTCGAGAAGATGGCACAATTGTTACTGACACAACAACCCCATTTTTTTTATTGCATGAGTTTACAGTGTTATGGTGAAAAGAAATATGTGAATTGTCAAAATATTTTGGTGATCTGGAATCACTATTTTCATGTTAGAATTTTTTAGTGTTTTAAATTTTGTAACTTTTTTTATAATTTTTTAAAATATTTTTGTTACCACTTGGATGCTGGTGGTTTCATGTCTATAGCATATTTATAACCATGCAAAAGTTGACTCACTCAATAGGTCACATTTTTAATTGTTGCCAGTACTGTCTCCAGCATAATGGAATTATAGAGTACAGTTGTGTGATCAAATGCAATACCTTACTCCTCTCTATTCCTTTTGACTGGAATGGGCCATCACTGGAAGCAGTACTATACATTGTTTATGCTCTTGTTTCAGTCCAAGTATAAGGGCTTGCCATTCAATTGTGAGTACATTTCTTTTGTATTATTATTATTCATGAATTGATTTGTTTTCAACAATTTTATTAAAAGAACAGAAGTTTCCCATTTTGTCTTGTTTCAATGGGCAGAAAGCATGTTTTAAAGACCACCAAAAGACACAGTACCTTTTTTGTTGTTGCGAACACGGACGCAATGATCTTGAGTTTGACTGTCATTATTGAGGTATATTTGAATTGCTAAGCATGAGGTATTAACATAGATTCAGTACAAAAATATACACTTTGTTACAGAAAAAAAACTATGAATGTATCATACAATAATCTATTCAGACAGAATAGTTTTAGGTCCTGCTGGCCATTTGAGTCTTTTTAGGAAAATGTGTGATGTCAGTCATTCCCAATGGAACACACCTTCACTTCAATGGGAGATAATCGGCAAAGAATTCCAGTCTTCAGTGAGACAGCATCTGTAAAACGAGGGGCAAATTTTGTGTCAAAGTTGAAACAATTTAAAGGGAACTGGGGACTGGAAACCCTCCAGTGTCAATTTAACATGTAAATCTTGGTGGGGCAAACTCCCAAAAAATGAGGGGGATGCATGCCAGCAAAGCCACTACACAACAACACTAAACAATACATTAATTGCACTATAACGGTGACAAACGTTGCCCGCAAACTGTTAGGGCCTACATAAAGCTGTCCGGACAGCAGAGTCCCAACAGCAGTCCCAACACCTTACCACTGCTACCCCAGGTTTGCAGCGGAGCCTTGTCTGGCAGCAAAACTGTTCATTCAGCCTCATTTACTGCCTTTTCAGAAAACATAGGCGATATGGCTGACTTGCTTAAACAAATGTGGTTTCTAATGACAATTGAAATGGCATAAGGGGACGACGAGCAGATAAGAGGCAATCGTCATTTCGATGAAGACATTAATGAGCGAGCTAGGACACGGATCAAATTATTAGTGTGAGATACATGACAGCTTACTACACAACATACACTTAGTTTCTTAGCTACAGTATACAGTGCCTTTTGGAAAGTATTCAGACCCCTTGACTTTTTCCACATTTTGTTACGTTACAGCCTAAAATTGATTAAATATTTTGTTTAAATTCTTATCTACACACGATATCCCATAATGACAAAGTGAAAACAGGTCTTTAGAACATTTTGCTAATTTATAAAAAATAAAACAACAGAAATACCTTATTTACATAAGTATTCATACCCTTTGCAATGAGACTCGGAATTGACCTCAGGTGCATCCTGTTTCCATTGATTATCCTTGTGATGTTTCTTCAACTTGATTGGAGTCCACCTATGGTAAATTCAATTGATTGGGCATGATTTGGAAAGGCACACACCTGTCTGTATAAGGTCCGACAGTTGACAGTGCATGTCAGAGCAAAAACTAAGCCACGAGGTCTAAGAAATTGTCTGTAGAGCTCCAAGACAGGATTGCGTCGAGGCACAGATCTGGGGAAGGGTACCAACAAAAATTCTGCAGCATTGAATGGTCACTCTGACAGAGGTCTAGAGTTACTCTGTGGAGATGGGAGAATCAGAAGGACAACCATCTCTGCAGCACTCCACCAATCAGGCCTTTATGGTAGAGTGGCCAAACAGAAGCCACTCCTCAGTAAAAGGCACATGACAACCCACTTGGCACCTAAAGACTGAGACCATGAGAAACAAGATTCTCAGGTCTGATGAAACCAAGATTGAACTCTTTGGCCTGAATGCCAAGCATCACGTCTGGAGGAAACCTGGCACCATCCCTACGGTGAAGCGTGGTGGTGGCAGCATCATGCTGTGGGGATGTTTTTCAACGGCAGGGACTGGGAGACTAGTCAGGATTGAGGCAAAGATGAACGGAGCAAAGTACAGAGAGTTCCTTGATGAAAACCTGCTCCAGAGCGCTCAGGCTGAGGCGAAGATTCACCTTCCAACAGGACAACGACCCTAAGCACACAGCCAAGACAATGCAGGAGTGGCTTCAGGACAAGTCTCTGAATGTCCTTGAGTGGCCCAGCCAGAGCCCGGACTTGAACCCGATCGAACATCTCTGGAGTGACCTGAAAATAGCTGTGCAGCAACGCTCCCCATCCAACCTGACAGAGCTTGAGAGGATCTGCAGAGAGGAATGGGAGATACTCCTCAAATACAGGTGTGCCAAGCTTGTAGCATCATACCCAAGAAGACTCAATGCTGTAAAAGCTGACACAGGTTGTTCAACAAAGTACTGAGTAAAGGGTCTGAATACTTATGCAAATGTGATATTTCTGGGGGGTTTTGTTATTAAAGTTGTATTTATTTTTTCCTTTTTCCTACAAACAAACACATTTTTTTTTTAAATAAAACATTGTACAGCATAAAAACATTGAGCTTGACATCCAGACATATTCTCCAACATAACACACATACAAGCTACAGTACAGAACTAAATGGATTCACAAGCTACAGTACAGAACTAAATGGATTCACAAGCTACAGTACAGAACTAAATGGTTTCACAAGCTACAGTACAGATCTAAATGGTTTCACAAGCTACAGTACATAACTAAATGGTTTCACAAGCTACAGTACAGATCTAAATGGTTTCACAAGCTACAGTACAGAACTAAATGGGTTCACAAGCTACAGTACATATCTAAATGGTTTCACAAGCTACAGTACAGATCTAAATGGTTTCACAAGCTACAGTACATATCTAAATGGTTTCACAAGCTACAGTACAGATCTAAATGGGTTCACAAGCTACAGTACATAACTAAATGGTTTCACAAGCTACAGTACAGATCTAAATGGTTTCACAAGCTACAGTACATATCTAAATGGTTTCACAAGCTACAGTACAGATCTAAATGGGTTCACAAGCTACAGTACAGAACTAAATGGGTTCACAAGCTACAGTACATAACTAAATGGTTTCACAAGCTACAGTACAGATCTAAATGGTTTCACAAGCTACAGTACAGAACTAAATGGGTTCACAAGCTACAGTACATAACTAAATGGTTTCACAAGCTACAGTACAGATCTAAATGGTTTCACAAGCTACAGTACATATCTAAATGGTTTCACAAGCTACAGTACAGATCTAAATGGGTTCACAAGCTACAGTACATAACTAAATGGTTTCACAAGCTACAGTACAGATCTAAATGGTTTCACAAGCTACAGTACATATCTAAATGGTTTCACAAGCTACAGTACAGATCTAAATGGGTTCACAAGCTACAGTACAGAACTAAATGGGTTCACAAGCTACAGTACATAACTAAATGGTTTCACAAGCTACAGTACAGATCTAAATGGTTTTACAAGCTACAGTACAGAACTAAATGGATTCACAAGCTACAGTATAGAACTAAATGGATTCACAAGCTACAGTACAGAACTAAATGGGTTCACAAACCTAAATCATCACCTCCCAGTCTTTAGAAACACCATGACAAATAAAACGCATCCAGCTTCTAGAATTGTTATTTATACCAGTGATTCTAGCAAGCATTTGTTCATAAGATGCTACCTCCAACATTGATTCTATCCACTGTTTCAGAGTAGGAGTGGCATGACCCTTCCAAATTCTAAGGATTACTTTAGCTGCTGTAACCATACCAACAGTGATCAGTGCAAATTCCTCATTTGTGACATTAGGTAACTGTTCTAACTTTTCCAACCTTTCCTCTAGATATTTCAAAACCTCCTTCCAGAAAGGCAGCAGTAATGTACATTCCCATGTTGCGTATAAAAACGTCCCAGTGTATTTTTGGCATTTCCAACACAGAGAACTGTTGGTCAGCCACATCTTATGAAGCATTGATGGGCTTCAATAAAACCTATGTTGTATCTTATATTGAGTAAGTTTCCCCCTGGCTTCCCTTATGTTGTTCTCTGACCTGGACAAGATCTTCAACCAGGTATCATCCTCAAGTTCACAATTAAGGTCATTTTTCCATATTGTTCTGAGGTTTTTGCAGTCTTTACTCTGCAGATGACTTCCTTTCATTAGCCACTGTTTCCAGTACACAGACTTCTTTCCTATCTGTAGCCTAGGATTGTGCCACAATGATGAGTATCCTTGTTTTAGATGTGAAATTCCACATATCTTGTGTACTGTTCTTCACACCTCCTGATTGTAACAAAATTGGGTTGGGAGTTTCAACAGACCTCTCCCCTATAAGACTATGTGACAGAGTATCAACAGTGGTGAAAGGATCATTTGGTTCCCGTTCTATTGTTATCCAATCCAAGCCAGCATCCCTTTTGCCCCAATGCTTTGCCAATTCAGCCATTTCAAATGATACATTTAACATCTGGTAAAGCCAAGCCTCCTACATCCTTTGGTGAGCACATCTTCATATTAAATCTTGGATCCGTTCTCATCATTGTCGCAAGAGGCTCTAAATGGTAAACAGGAGAGGGGAGAGGGAGCAACCCTGCCTTGTACCTCTGTAACAGTGTTTCTTCCATCCCTCTCCTCGCCCCTACCTGGGCTCAAACCAGGGACCCTCTGCACACATCAACAACTGCCTCCCACGAAGCATCGTTACCCATCGCGCCACAAAAGCCACGGCCCCTTGCAGCGCAAGGGAAACAACTACTTCAAGGTCTCAGAGTGAGTGACGTCACCGATTGAAACGCTATTAGCGGCACCCCGCTAACTAGCTAGCCATTTCACACCGGTTATACCTCTAGAAAGACAAAAGAAAGCAGACATAATTACATTCGTAAGTACTGTTGCTTTATGATTGGAATAGAGGACCCTATCAATTTACAAAAGTCAGGTCCAAAGCCAAATTTCTTCTAGGGTTCTTGAGAGAAAAGCCCACTCTACTCTATCAAATGCCTTCTCAGCATCTAAGGAGACAGCAGATGTAGGAACTATATTTGAGCGGTTTAACCACATGAGATGTAAGAGTCTCCTCATATTATCAGGTCCTGTTCTTAATAAATCCTACTTAGTCACTATGTATAGTATTAGGTAGTGCCTTCTCTAAGTGTATCACGAGGGTCTTAGTAAGAATATTACAATCCACGCTAAGGAGGCTGATAGCTCTAAAATTACCAGGTTCTGTAGTATTTATATTGTTATTTTTTTATTTCACCTTTATTTAACCAGGTAGGCCAGTTGAGAACAAGTTCTCATTTACAGACGTGGCAAAAAGTTTTGACAATGACACAAATATTAATTTTCATAAAGTCTGCTGCCTCAGTTTGTATGATGGCAATTTGCATATACTCCCGAATGTTATGAAGAATGATCATATGAATTGCAATTAATTGCAAAGTCCCTCTTTGCCATGCAAATACATACTGAATCCCCAAAAAACATTTCCACTGCATTTCAGCCCTGCCACAAAAGGACCAGCTGACATCATGTCAGTGATTCTCTCGTTAACACAGGTGTGAGTGTTGACGAGGACAAGGCTGTAGATCACTCTGTCATGCTGATTGAGTTTGAATAACAGACTGGAAGCTTCAAAAGGAGGGTGATGTTTGGAATCATCCTCTGTCAGCCATGGTTTCCTGCAAGGAAACACGTGCCGTCATCATTGCTTTTTACAAAAAGGGCTTCCCATGAATAAAGAATGGTACAAACACATCCTCCGAGAGCAACTTTTCTTAACCCTCCAGGAACAGTTTGGTGACGAACAATGCCTTTTCCAGCATGATGGAGCCCCTTGCCATAAGGCAAAAGTGATAACTAAGTGGCTCGGTGAATAAAACATCAATATTTTGGGTTCATGGCCAGGAAACTCCCCAGACCTTAATCCCATTGAGAACTTGTGGTCAATCCCCAAGAGGCGGGTGGACAAACAAAACCCCACAAATTCTGACAAACTCCAAGCATTGATTATGCAGGGATGGGCTGCCATCAGTCAGGATGTGGCCCAGAAGTTAATTAACAGCATGCCAGGGCGGATTGCAGAGGTCTTGAAAAAGAAGGGTCAACACTGCAAATATTGACTCTTTGCATCAACTTCATGTAATTGTCAATAAAAGCATTTGACACTTTTGAAATGCTTGTAATTATACTTCAGTATGCCATAGAAACATCTGACAAAAATATCTAAAGACACTGAGGCAGCAGACTTTTTGGAAATTAATATTTATGTCATTCTCAAAACTTTTGGCCACGACTGTACAACTGCGACCTGGCCAAGATAAAGCAAAGCAGTGCAACAAAACAACAACACAGAGTTACACATGGGATAAACAAACATACAGTCAATAACACATTAGAAAAATCTGTATACAGTGTGTGCAAATGAAGTAAGGAGGTAAGGCTATAAATAGGCCATAGTGGGGAAGTAATTACAATTTAGCAGAGGTGTGGACTCGAGTCACATGACTTGGACTCGAGTCAGACTCGAGTCACAAATATGATGACTTGCAACTCGACTTTGACTTTAACACCAATGACTCGTGACTTGACTTGGACTTGAGCCTTTTGACTCGACCTGACTTGATACCCTCCCCGAGCCCAAATATAAAAAATGATGCTATTTTTAAAAGTGTGCAGCGCATCAACTCTTCATTTAACGGATTACAGTTTGAATCGGACAGCAGCCAATCAAATTGTGCCAGCTGAGAAAAAGTTGTTTGTGGCAGTGCAGAAGAACGTCGGCGAGTGAATTCAGATGGAGCCCTTGGAAAGATGGCACCCCAAATTATTATTTTTGGATATAAAGATGATGCTGTATCAACAAAAAACGTATTGCAACTTGCGAAACATGCGGGAAGAAAATTACAGACGGAGGCGCAACAATTTCCAACTTTGTTCGACATTTGAAGCTGCACAAAGAACGGTAAGTCGTGGCTAATATAGCCAACAGCTATATCATTTATAACTTTACTAGTGTAGCATGTAGGCTAATGTAACGTTAAATCAATGAGCCTCCACACAGTCAGTCAGTGCGGGAATGTGATCATTGCACCCAAGATTGAGCTACAACTGGCTAGGCAGCCTACTGTAACCACACAGAGAGTGTGTATGTGTTAAGTTTGGGCGATTGTGTACAAGCCTACATCGCCCGATTGCGCCTCATAGCGATCCTCTATTAGTCGATCACTATTGGGGGGGGGGGGGGGGGGGTCTTTTTCATGGCTACCCATGTATTTCCATAGAAGTATAACCCTTATTTGTAAAGTAATAAATATATAGATATTTTTAAAAGCATTCATGATTTGCATAAATCTAATATACTAACTATTACAAAAGGTTATCCTTTTGTCAATAGGGGGGCACTATTTTCACTTTGTAAAAAATCGTTCCCAAATTAAACTGCCTCGTACTCAATTCTTGCTCGTACAATATGCATATTATTATTACTATTGGATAGAAAACACTCTCTAGTTTCTAAAACCGTTTGAATTATATCTGTGAGTAAAACAGAACTCATTTTGCAGCAAACTTCCTGTCAGGAAGTGAAAAATCTGAAATCGAGGCTCTGTTCCAGGGCCATCCTATTAATTTGCCTGAAATCTATGGATCTACATGCACTGCATACGCCTTCCACTAGATGTCATGAGGCAGTGAGAGGTGGAATGGGGTGTATAGCTTGATCTGAGGTCAAACGAGAGCTCTTGGAATGACATGACCCCAAATTTCCTTTGTTCAGCAAGGCGCGGGAAGGACCCTGGATTGCGTTCTGAAAAGCTTTTGGTAAAGACGTTAGATATCTCCGGCTCTGATTTTATTTGATATATGTGTTAAAAACATCATAAAGTAGTTATTTTAAACCGAGTTATATCAGTTTATATCAGTTTATTGCGTTTTTCGGCATTTTCTTTTCTGTGCGTTATGTGAAGTTGGGCACCTTTGTGCCACATGGCTAGCTTTGGTTGCTAATTCGTCAGGAGAAGATGACATTCTACAACCAAACAACGATTATTCTGGACAAAGGACAACTTGTACAACATTCTGATGGAAGCTCATCAAAAGTAGGAACCATTTATGATGTTATTTCGTATTTCTGTTGAAAATGTTTAGTAATATTTTCCGCCCTGATTTTGGGCGCTGTCTCGCTATAACGTAAGCTGTATGTCGTACTAAAGTTATTTTAAAAACTTTTTTGTCTTTCATTTGCTGTACACCATGTATTTTTCATAAATGTTTTATGATGAGTATTTAGGTATTTCACGTTGGTCTCTGTAGTTATTCTAGCTGCTTTGGTGAGATTTGTGATGGTGGCTGCAATGTAAAACTATGATTTATACCTGAAATATGCACATTTTTCGAACAAAACATATGCTATACAATAAATCTGTTATAAGACTGTCATCTGATTAAGTTGTTTCTTGGTTAGTGACTAATTATATCTTTATTTGGTCGAATTTGTGATAGCTACCTATGCAGTAAAAAAATTGTGAAAATATGCGGTTGAGTCTTTTGCTATCGTGGTTAGCTAATAGAAATACATATTGTGTTTTCGCTGTAAAACATTAAAAAAATCGGAAATGATGGCTGGATTCACAAGATGTTTATCTTTCATTTGGTGTTTGGACTTGTGATTTCATGAAAATTATATTATATGATATCCCTGTCGCGTTAGGCTAGGCTATGCTAGTCAGCTTTTTTGATGGGGGGATCCCGGATCCGGCTTTGTGACTCGTGAGAAGTGTTAACAATATGAAATGGTACTACATTTGGTGAAGAGCACAATATGACTTGTTTAGGACTCAAAACTCAAAGTTTAGGACTTGAGACTTGACTTGATACTTGACAGCCTTGACTTGAGACTTGACTCAGACTTGCCTGTCTTGACTTGGGACTTGACTTGGGACTTGAGTGCTAAGACTTGAGACTTACTTGTGACTTGAAAAACAATGTCTTGGTCCCACCTCTGCAATTTAGCAATTAACTCTGTAGTGATAGATGTGCAGATGAGGATATTCAAGTAGAAATACTGGTGTGCAAAAGAGCAGAAAAACTTTAAAAAAATATGTGGATGAGGTAGATAGTTGGATGGGCTATTTACAGATGGGCTGTGTACAGCTGCAGCGATCGGTAAGCTGCTCTGACAGCTGATGCTTAAAGTTAGTGAGGGAGATATGAGTCTCAAACTCAGTGATTTTTGCAATTCTTTCCAGTCATTGGCAGCAGAGAACTGGAAGGAAAGGCAGCCAAAGGAGGTGTTGTCTTTGGGGATGATCAGTGAGATATACCTGCTGGATCGCATGCTACGGGTGGGTGTTGCTATGGTGACCAGTGAGCTGAGATAAGGCGGAGCTTTACCTAGCAAAGACTTATAGATGACCTGGAGCCAGTGGGTTTGGCGACGAATATGTAGCGAGGACCAGCCAACGAGAGCATACAGGTCGCAGTGGTGGGTAGTATATGGGGCTTTGGTGACAAAACAGATGGCACTGTGATAGACTGCATCTAATTTGCTGAGTAGAGTGTTGGAGGCTATTTTGTAAATGACATCGCCGAAGTCAAGGATCGGTAGGATAGTCAGTTTTACGAGGATATGTTTGGCAGCATGAGTTCCTTTTTAGGAATCAGCAGTGTCAAAGCCTCATTTAAGGTGTCCGGAATCGAGACATTTTTAAATTCCTCCTGGTAAACCACTGTCAATACAGGTACAAAAATGTCAATATACTTTTTATAATATTCTACAGGAAGGACATCTGTTACGGAGTCTAGTTGATACGTAATCGACTAGCTGGACTGTTCCCCAGACTCCACGCGTAGGGTTTTGTACAATGCTTAACAAGGCTGTTGAACTTGACATTGGTGTCTGTCTTTATTCCTTTATCCAACCTATCGTACAGAAACATGGTATCAGAAGTGGCTCGGAAAACACACGTTTGTTAATTTTGTAGCTAAGTACAGTATAGGCGCAGTTACGTTCCATATGCGAACACACGCCGTTTCCTACTCACAACACTGATCAACTCGTTGTTAGCTGGCTAGCTAGCATCACTACCTACCTCCATGACTGAAGGGAAAGACATCTCCTATTCTATGGCATTGCTATGGCAGCGAACATTCCGCCACCAAATCACATGGTTCTCACAGGGGACTGGAATACTAATTGGGACAACTTCAGGGATGAATTCGAGGACTATGCGCTGGCGACCGGTCTACATGAGAAACCCAACGAGGTACAAGCGGCAACTCTGAGGAGTTTAATGGGCAGCGAATGCAGGCATATCTACCGGCACAATCTCACCGTCACGGCACGACAACAGTGTGATGCAAAGGCTATATTGGATGCATTGGAGAATTACTTCAAACCCGCCAGAAACGTCATTTACGAGCGGTTCGTTTTCGGAAGCTGCAAACAGGAAGAGGGTGAGTCAGTACACAACTTTGTAACCCGTTTGAGAGAGAAATCCGCCACTTGTGAATACGGGGGATTGAAAGATGAATTGATTCGTGACAAAATAGTACTGGGAATTGCAAATGAGAATATGCGCCGGCGTCTACTGAGAGAGAGAGGCTTAACATTAGTAACTGCCATCGAAATGTGCCGCACTGCTGAAGTCACTGACATGAGAATGAGAGCAATGGAAACGGAAACCCCACGCTCCGACGTTGATACTGTTCACGCTGTTGCTAGGCAGACATTCAGACAAAACCAATCGAGGCAGAGTAATTCACCACGAACGGTGAACACAGAGAGCCCCGTAGCATGTAAATACTGTGGGAATACACACACACGTGGCAAAGAGCACTGCCCTGCCTATGGAAAACCATGCAGAGCTTGTGGAACTAATAATCACTTTGCAAAAGTGTGTCTCAAAAGCAAAAGAAGGGTGAGTGAGGGCAAGATTCACTGTGTTGATGATGTTACTCAATGTTCAGAGCTGAACAGTGAAAGGGACATTTACATGCATGAATCCATTGGGGCTGTACACTCAAGAGGGAAGAAATGGTTTGTGACACTACGATTACACAACAAGCAACAACAATGTCAACTGGATTCCGGTGCAACATGCAACGTAATGAGCTACAAAGACAAAATCAATCTGGCACCTGACACACATCTATTGCCCAGCGATACTAGACTAAAGCTGTACTCAGGAGAACTAATGAGCTCTATGGGCACCTTTGAGACCGAATGTGTTATTCGGGGACGCAAACACAAGCTGGAGTTTGAGATTGTGAAAACCAGTCAAAATCCTCTCCTCTCAGGCTCTACATGCGAACGCCTGGGACTGATGCAGTTCACTGTAGCAAATGACCTGCACATTGTGGATCATGTCCAGCATGGACCCCTGTCCAAAGAACAACTACTCAGCAGATATGACGATGTATTCAACATGCCCGTTGAATCAGTGCCTGGGGAGGTACACTTTGAAGTGGATGAGAGCATCACTCCAGTCCAGTGTGCTCCTCGCAATGTGCCCATTGCAATAAAAGTGGCTGTGAAGGCCCAGCTGGACAAGTATGAGGCCGATGGCCACATGACATCTGTGACTGAACCAACTGACTGGATTAGCAATATGGTCATAGTGAAAAAACCAGAGAAGCTGAGGGTCTGCATCGACCCAAAGCATCTGAACCAAGCACTGAAACGATCCCACTACATCATGCCGACACTAGAGGATGTCCTCTATAAGCTTCCCAAGGCCAGGATTTTCACCTTGGTGGATGCCCGAGATGCATTCCTTCAATGCAAGCTGGACGAAGAAAGCAGCTTCATGACTACCTTCTGGACCCCCTGGGGTCGGAAACGCTGGCTCAAGCTCCCGTTTGGTGTCTCAGTGGCGCCTGAGGTATACCAACGCAAGCAGCACGAGTTACTGGCTGGGCTCAAGGGCATTGAACCCATCGCCGATGATATCCTGATCGTAGGCTGTGGTGAAACAGACGAAGAAGCAGAACGCGACCACGATGTGAAGCTCCTGGCACTGATGGAGCGCTGCCGATCAGTTAACTTTTACCGCCTCTCAACCCCGGATCCGGGATCACCCCCCACCCCCCCCACACTGATTAGCATCGCTAGCATAGCATCACAATTAAATAGTAGCATCTAAATATCATTAAATCACAAGTCCAAGACACCAAATGAAAGATACAGATCTTGTGAATAAAGCCACCATTTCAGATTTTTAAAATGTTTTACAGGGAAGACAAAATATGTAAATCTATTAGCTAACCACGTTAGCAAAAGACACCACTTTTCTAACTCCATCAGTTTCTTACTCCATCAGGTGCTATCACCAATTCGGCCAAATAAAGATATTGATAGCCACTAACCAAGAAAAAACCTCATCAGATGACAGTCTGATAACATATTTATTGTATAGGATAGGTTTTGTTAGAAAAATGTGCATATTTCAGGTAGAAATCATAGTTTACAATTGCACCCACCATCACAACTCGACTAGAATAAATACAGAGAGCAACGTGTATTACCTAATTACTAATCATAAAACATTTCTTAAAAATACACAGCTCACAGCAATGGAAAGACACAGATCTTGTGAATTCAGACAATATTTCAGATTTTCTAAGTGTTTTACAGCGAAAACACAATAAATCGTTATATTAGCATACCACATATGCAAACGTTACCCGAGCATTGATTCAAGCCAAAGAGAGCGATATCGTTATCATCGCCAAAATATATTAATTTTTTCACTAACCTTCTCAGAATTCTTCCGATGACACTCCTGTAACATCATATTACAACATACATATAGAGTTTGTTCGAAAATGTGCATATTTAGCCACAAAAAACCGTGGTTATACAATGACAATACTAGCAAAACTAGCCTGAAAATGTCGGGCGCCATCTTTCACAGTGATCTTGTCTCATGAATAACTATTCATAAACTTGACTAAAAAAATATAAGTTGGACAGCTATCGAAAGACAAATTAGTTCTTAATGCAATCACTGAATTACATTTCTAAAATTATCCTTACTGTGCAATACAGGGTTCGCCAAGCGAAGCTATACCAAAAAAAATGGCGGAATATGCGTTTAACATTTTTCGACAGAACAACGATTTATCATCTTAAATATTTCTTACTATGAGGTGATCTTCCATCAGAATCTTGGGCAATGTATACTTTCTTGGGTCTAATCTTCTTTTGGTCGAAAGATGTCCTCTTGTCCGTCGAAATGCCCACTAACGTTCGACCGGGACCCCGAAACGTGCCCGGCGCTTCAAAGTGCATCACATAGAAATGCCTCAAAATCGCACTAAACGGATATAAATTGCTATAAAACGGTTTAAATGAACTACCTTATGATGTTTTTAACACCTATAACGAGTAAAAACATGACCGGCGATATATTACTGGCTAAACAACAGCTTGGAAAGAGAGCAGGTCCGACGTCCATCGTGCGTCAGGCGCAGGGAGCAAAAGAACGGTACATCCGGTCTTTGGCCTTTTATACAGGCCCTGATTGCGCAATCGACTCCATTCAAATTGTCACCACTTACTGACATCTAGAGGAAGGCGTGGGCAGTGTTTGTATCCTCATAGGATTTACAGGGACTTTAAAACTGACCTGGGACCAGAGGCCAAAATTTCTGAAATCTCACTCCCTATCAGGAAAAGTGCTGTAGAATGAGTTCTGTTCCACTCAGAGACATAATTCAAACGGCTATAGAAACTAGAGAGTGTTTTCTATCCAATAATAACAATAATATGCATATTGTACGAGCAAGAATTGAGTACTAGGCAGTTTAATCTGTAGAGCAAATTATGCTAATGCGAAACAGCACCCCCTATAGTGGCAAGAAGTTAATTAAGCTTCGTCTTGGCCTGAAGAAGCTGCAGTTCAAGGTGAAAGACGTCCACTTCCATGGCCACATTCTCTCGGCAAAAGGCCTGAAGCCGGACCCAGACAAGGTCCAAGCGATCCTCGACATGCCAAACCCGTCTGATGCAAAAGGAGTACAGCGTCTCATCGGCTTTGCAAACTATCTTGCAAAGTTCATGCCACACCTATCAGCAGTCTGTGAGCCTCTGCGCCGGTTGCTGGACAAAGACACACCGTGGCACTGGCTACCCAAGCACGAGGCCGCAGTGCAGGAGATGAAATCTCTGGCTTCATCCATGCCAGTGTTGCGCTACTACGACGTCACGAAGCCTGTCACAATCCAGAGCGACTCTAGCCAAAGGGGACTTGGATGCTGCCTTATGCAGGAAGGCCAGCCCGTTGCGTTTGCCTCGAGAGCGCTCACCCCCACCGAACAAAACTATGCACAAATTGAGAAAGAGTGCCTCAGCATCGTCTTCTCCTGCCAGCGATTCCATCACTACTTATATGGTCGAGAGCTGGTCACCGCTGAAACTGACCACAAACCACTCATTTCCATATTCAGTAAACCTCTCCTCAATGCGCCCAAGAGGCTTCAAAGCATGCTCCTGACTCTGCAAAACTACAGCCTGAAGGTCATTTACAAGCCAGGACCAGAGATGTACATCAGCGACACACTGAGCAGGGCAACAGCACAATGTACAGGTCGAGGCACTGCCTATCAGCGGCAGGCCATCTGTTCGCTACAGCAGGAACAACAAGATGTTCAACAGATCAATCAGGCAGACTACTTAAACGTCACAGATCACCGCCTAGCCCAGATCAGGCAACATACTGACAAGGACGAACACCTACAGTCACTGAAGTCCATGGCTCTCGCAGGTTGGCCATATCTGAAAGAGGAGACACCTTTCACAGTGAGAGAATACTGGACCTTTCGAGATGAGATCAGTGTGCAAAATAGCGTCTTGTTCAGAGGTCAGAAGGTCATTATTCCCAAATCACTACGTCCAGAGATGCTTACCCGCATACATTCCAGTCACGTTGGAGGTGACGCATGCTACCGCCAGGCTCGTGAAACATTATACTGGCCAAACATGCAAGCAGAAATTAAAGACTTTGTCAGCAACTGTACCACATGCAACGTGTACGCTCATGAACAGCAAAAGGAAACCATGATGTCACACGAACTGCCCACAAGGGCCTGGCAAATCATCAGCATGGACTTATTCAGCCACAGACAAAAGGACTATCTTCTCATCGTTGATCATTACTCTGACTTTTGGGAAATTGAACTGCTCCCTGACTTGTCTGCTGAGACGGTCATAAAGCGCTGCAAGGCGCAGTTTGCAAGGCAAGGTCAGCCTGACAAGGTAATCACGGACAATGGCCCACAATTCACTGCACAGTTCAAGCGTTTCGCCTCAGAATGGGAGTT
This sequence comes from Salvelinus namaycush, assembly GCF_016432855.1. Taxonomy (NCBI): domain Eukaryota; kingdom Metazoa; phylum Chordata; class Actinopteri; order Salmoniformes; family Salmonidae; genus Salvelinus; species Salvelinus namaycush. The sequence continues at coordinate 5,243,136 of NC_052333.1, forward strand.
TGACCACGTGACCTCTTCTCCAAGACACCCAAAAGCAAATGGCAAGGCAGAATCAGCTGTCAAGATTGCAAAAAACCTGTTAAGCAGGGCCTTGCGCGACAGCAACGACCCATGGAAAGCGATCTTACAGTGGAGGAACACACCCACCGAAAACATGGACAGCAGCCCAGCACAACGCCTTCTGTCCAGACGTCTGAAGACTACTATCCCCGTAGCTAACAAGCTACTTGAGCCCTGCGTCATGGTTGGTGTCACGGACAAACTGCGTCACAGAAAGCAGCTCGCTAAGTGCTTCTACGACCGGACTGCTCGAGACCTACCAGAGCTGGAGGTGGGTGAAACTATAAGGATGAAACCGCTGCCGGGAGACCACACAGGACTTTGGAGGCTGGGCACATGCCTACAGAGAGTTGCACCACGTTCTTACCTGGTGGATGTTGGTGGCTCCCTCTATCGTCGCAATCGGGTGGATCTGCGCGTAGCAGAGCAGACAAACCAGAACATGCCATACACTCACCTAGATGAGCTGGATCACAGTCCAGGCCTAAGGGTAAGGGGTGCAGAATTGAGACATGAGCCAACTGAAGGTGAGGCTTCTACCCCACCAAACTCTCCAGCTCGTGGCCCTAATCCTACACCTGTCAGAGCCAATACTTACTCACGGGTGGGTCGGCTGTGCAAGCCACCGGACAGGCTTACTCTGTAAGCAAGAGACTTAACTTGTTGTCTGTTAATAAAAAAAAAGAAGAAAAAAAAAAGAAAGGAAGATGACAATTAAAGTAAAAAGAAAATGTCATGCTTTTCAATTGTTATGACTTGACTGTTAAGAACTCAATGTTATGCCGTTATGTTTGCACTTTCTATTGAAAAGGATGATGTTACGGAGTCTAGTTGATAGGTAATCGACTAGCTGGACTGTTCCCCAGACTCCACACGTAGGGTTTTGTACAATGCTTAACAAGGCTGTTGAACTTGACATTGGTGTCTGTCTTTATTCCTTTATCCAACCTATCGTACAGAAACACATCCAGACCAGGTGATTTCCCTGCTTTCATAGATAAAATGGCGGCTCTAACCTCCTCTTCTGTTATAGTACAGTCCAGGTCCTCTACCTGGCTATCTGATAATCTAGGTAATTCTATACCAGACAAAGTATCCATGTCTATGGGGCTCGCTGAACAGGAGGATGTATATACATCTTCATAAAAACGTTGAAACACACTGGTAATCTCTTTGGATGAGGTCACCATCTTACTGCCCTTCTTAATTGCTGGAATAACATTAGAAGTGTTCTGCGTTTTTAGTTGTCTTGCTAGTAGCCTGCCTGTCTTCTCACCTCCCTCATTAAAACTGGTTCTAAACAGTCTAAACAGTGCATATTGTGCTTTTTTGTTATACGTTTCATGCAACTGAAAAGTCAATTTGCAGGCAATTTGAAATGTGCTATCTGTGAAATGTCTTGCCAAACGCCTTTCCAAGACACATATCTCTGTTTCTAATCTTTTTACTGCTTCAGCCCCTTCTCTCTTCTCTATGTGTTATTATTTTCCCTCTAATATTTGCTGTAGAGGTTTCCCATACTGAGGAAACCTTTTCAGTTGAGCCTATGTTGATCTCAAAAAAGGATCTACGATCTGCTTGTGATTGGCTAAATATCTCATCTTGTAATAGCACGGCGTTGAGTCTAAATCTACCCCTCTGCTAGTGACTGGCTAAATACCTCATCTTGTAATAATATGGTGTTGAGCCTAAATCTACCCTTCCTCTGCTATTGACTGGCTAAATATCTCATTTTGTAATAACATGGTGTTGAGTCTAAATCTACCCTTCCTCACATATTCGGAGTTTATATCAACATGTAACTCTACTATAGCATGATCTGTGATTGCAATGGGACCAATCAGTCACATTATTAATCATGCAATTAGATATCAAGAAGAAATCTATTCTGGAGTGGGAGAAAAAAGTATATTCTCTATCATTAGGATGGACTAATCTCCATATGTCTGTAAGGCCCATATCTTCTTTTATATTTGAGATTCTTTAAAGTAGCCACCCTTTGCCTTGATGACAGCTTTGCACACTCTTGGCATTTTCTAAACCAGCTTCATGAGGTAGTCACCTGGAATGCATTTTTAAATGTCTTTCCTTCTTAATGCGTTTGAGCCAATCAGTTGTGTTGTGACAAGGTAGGGGTGCTATACAGAAATCAAAATTATTATATGAATTGTGTAGGAACTACAACCATTTTTATACATAGCCCCCCAATTTTAGGGTCTCAATGTCACGGCAGCCTTCCCTCTCTTCACTAAAAGAGGGGGTGAAACAGGGATCGGACCAACACGCAGCGTAGCCAGTGCTCAACATGTTTAATTAAACAAAAAACAGTGAACACTTACAACGAACAAAAAATAACAAAGTGTGGCAAACCGAAACAGTCCTATCTGGTGCAGAACACAAACACAGAGACAAGAAACAACCACCCACAATCCCCAACACAAAACAAGCCACCTATATATGATTCTCAATCAGGGACAACGATTGACAGCTGTCTCTGATTGAGAACCATATTAGGCTGGACACAGAAACAGACAAACTAGACACACAACATAGAATTCCCACCCAGCTCACGTCCTGACCAACACTAAACAAGCAAAACACATAAGAACTATGGTCAGGACGTGACAGTACCCCCCCCCCCCTGAGGTGCGGACTCCGAACGCACCCCAAAAACTCAAGGGGAGGGTCTGGTTGGGCATCTGTCCGCGGTGGCGGCTCCGGCGGTGGACGAGGACACCACTCCACCACTGTCTTTGTCCCCCTCCTTAGCGTCCTTTGAGTGGTGACCCTCGCCCCCGACCATGGTCCAGGAACCTTCACCAAGGCCCCTCCTAAATATAGACAACTCAGGACAGAGAGGTAGCTCAGGACAGAGGGGTAGCTCAGGACAGAGAGGTAGCTCAGGACAGAGAGGTAGCTCAGGACAGAGAGGTAGCTCAGGACAGAGGGGCAACTCCGGACTGAAGGACAGCTCCGGACAGAGAGGCAGCTCTGGACTGAATGGTTGCTCCGGACTAGATGCAGCTCATGACTGGAAGGCAGCTCATGACTGGAGGGCAGCTCATGACTGAAGGGCAGCTCATGACTGAAGGGCAGCTCCTGACTGAAAGGCAGCTCCTGACTGGAGGGCAGCTCATGACTGGAGGGCAGCTCATGACTGGCGGGCAGCTCATGACTGGCGGGCGGCTCATGACTGGCGGGCGGCTCATGACTGGAGGGCGGCTCAAGACTGGAGGGCGGCTCATGACTGAAGGGCGGCTCATGACTGGAGGGCGGCTCATGACTGGAGGGCGGCTCATGACTGGAGGGCGGCTCATGACTGGAGGGCGGCTCATGACTGGAGGGCGGCTCATGACTGGCTGGCGGCTCATGACTGGCTGGCGGCTCTGGCAGCTCCTGACTGGCTGGCGGCTCTGGCGGCTCCTGACTGGCTGGCGGCTCTGGCGGCTCCTGACTGGCTGGCGGCTCTGGCGGCTCCTGACTGGCTGGCGGCTCTGGCGGCTCCTGACTGGCTGGCGGCTCTGGCGGCTCCTGACTGGCTGGCGGCTCTGGCGGCTCCTGACTGGCTGGCGGCTCTGGCGGCTCCTGACTGGCTGGCGGCTCTGGCGGCTCCTGACTGGCTGGCGGCTCTGGCGGCTCCTGACTGGCTGGCGGCTCTGGCGGCTCCTGACTGGCTGGCGGCTCTGGCGGCCCCTGACTGGCTGGCGGCTCTGGCGGCCCCTGACTGGCTGGCGGCTCTGGCGGCCCCTGACTGGCTGGCTGGCGGCTCTGGCGGCTCCTGACTGACGAACGGCTCTAGCGGCTCCTGACTGACGAACGGCTCTGACGGCTCGGGACAGACGGGCGTCTCTAATGGCTCAGGACAGACGGACGGCTCAGATGGCGCTGGGCAGACGGACGGCTCAGATGGCGCTGGGCAGACGGACGGCTCAGATGGCGCTGGGCAGACGGACGGCTCAGATGGCGCTGGGCAGACGGACGGCTCAGATGGCGCTGGGCAGACGGACGGCTCAGATGGCGCTGGGCAGACGGACGGCTCAGATGGCGCTGGGCATACGGATGGCTCAGATGGCGCTGGGCAGACGGATGGCTCAGATGGCGCTGGGCAGACGGATGGCTCAGACGGCGCTGGGCAGGCAGGCGGCTCAGACGGCGCTGGGCAGACGAGCAGTGCAGGCGGCGTTGAGCAGACGAGCAGTGCAGGCGGGGTTGGGCAGATGGCCGACTCTGACCTGCTGAGGCGCACAGTAGGCCTGGTGCGTGGTGCCGGAACTGGTGGCACCGGACTGGAGACACGCACCTCAAGGCTAGTGCGGGGAGCAGGAACAGGGCACACTGGTTTCTCAAAGCGCACTATAGGCCTGGTGCTTGGTGCCGGAACTGGTGGTACCGGACTGAGGGCACGCACCTCAGGGCGAGTGCGGGGAGAAGGAACAGTGCGTACAGGGCTCTGGAGACGCACAGGAGGCTTGGTGCGTGGTGCCGGAACTGGTGGTACTGGGCTGGAGACACGCACCACAGGGAGAGTGCGTGGAGGAGGAACAGGGCTCTGGAGACGCACAGGAAGCCTAGTGCGTGGTGTAGGCACTGATGGTACTGGGCTGGGGCGGGAAGGTGGCGCCGGATATACCGGACCGTGCAGGCGTACTGGCTCCCTTGAGCACTGAGCCTGCCCAACCTTACCTGGTTGAATGCTCCCCGTAGCCCGACCAATGCGGGGAGGTGGAATAACCCGCACTGGGCTGTGTAGGCTAACCGGGGACACCATGCGTAAGGCTGGTGCCATGTACACCGGCCCGAGGAGACGTACTGGAGGCCAGATATGTTGAGCCGGCTTCATGGCACTTGGCTCAATGCTCAATTTAGCCCGGCCAGTGCGGGGAGGTGGAATAACCCGCACCGGGCTATGCACACGTACAGGAGACACCGTGCGCTCTTCCGCATAACACGGTGTCTGCCCGTACTCCCGCTCTCCACGGTAAGCATGGGAAGTGGGCGCAGGTCTCCTACCTGACTTCGCCACACTACCCTTTATCCCCCTCATAACACCGGTTCCCCTTCTCAGCTGCTTTCGCTCTCCTAGCTGCCTCCACCTGTTCCCATGGAAGGCGATCCTTACCAGCCAGGATCTCCTCCCATGTGTAGCAACCCTTTCCGTCCAATACGTCCTCCCAAGTCCATTTCTCCTGGTCCCGCTGCTGGTGCTGCTGCCGTTGCTGCCCGTTGCTACGCTGCTTGGTCCGGGTTTGGTGGGTGGTTCTGTCACGGCAGTCTTCCCTCTCTTCACTAAAAGAGGGGGTGAAACAGGGATCGGACCAACACGCAGCGTAGCCAGTGCTCAACATGTTTAATTAAACAAAAAACAGTGAACACTTACAACGAACAAAAAATAACAAAGTGTGGCAAACCGAAACAGTCCTATCTGGTGCAGAACACAAACACAGAGACAAGAAACAACCACCCACAATCCCCAACACAAAACAAGCCACCTATATATGATTCTCAATCAGGGACAACGATTGACAGCTGTCTCTGATTGAGAACCATATTAGGCTGGACACAGAAACAGACAAACTAGACACACAACATAGAATTCCCACCCAGCTCACGTCCTGACCAACACTAAACAAGCAAAACACATAAGAACTATGGTCAGGACGTGACACTCAAAAGTTATTGAACAAACTGATCATACATTTAATTGTGACTTTTAATACTTGGTTGCAAATCCTTTGCAGTCAATGACTGCCTGAAGTCTGGAACCTATAGACATCACCAGATGCTGGGTTTCTTCCCTGGTGATGCTCTGCCAGGCCTTTACTGCAGCTGTCTTCAGTTCCTGTTTGTTCTTGGGGTGTTTTGTCTTCAGTTTTGCATTCAGCAAGTGAAATGCATGCTCAATTGGATTCAGGTTAGGTGATTGACATGGCCATTGCAGAAAATTCCACTTCTTTGCCTTAAAAAAGTATTGGGTTGCTTTCGCAGTATGCTTCGGGTCATTGTCCATCTGCACTGTGAGGCGCCGTCCAATGAGTTTTGAAGCATTTGGCTTAATCTGAGCAGATAATATAGCCCTGAGGAGTATGAGGCGATCGAATAAACCCCCACCCCCCTCAATTCTGCTCGCAAACATGCAATCTTTGGACAATAAAATGGACAAGTTATTGGGAAGATTAAACTACCAACGGGACATTAAAATCTGTAACATCTTATGCTTCACGGAGTCATGGCTGAACAACGACAATATCAACATACAGCTGGCTGGTTATACGATGTACCGGCAGGATAGAACAGCGGTGTCTGGTAAAACAAGGGGCGGAGGTCTATGTATTTTTGTAACAGCTGATGCATGATATCTAAGGAAGTCTCGAGCCATTGGTTGCCTGAGGTAGAGTTTCTCATGATAAGCTGCAGACCACATTACCTACCAAGAGAGTTTTCATCTATATTCTTTGTAGCTGTTTACATACCACCACTGTCAGAGGTTGGCACCAAGATAGCATTGAATGAGCTGTATTCCGCCATAAGCAAACAAGAAAACGCTCACCCAGAGGCGGTGCTCCTAGTAACGGGGGACTTTAATGCAGGGAAACTTAAATCAGTTTTACCTAATTTCTATCAACATGTTAAATGTGCAACCAGAGGGAAAAGAACTCTGGACCACCTATACTCCACACACAGAGATGCATACAAAGCTCTCCCTCGCCCTCCATTTGGCAAATCTAACCATAATTCTATCTTCCTGCTTATAAGCAAAAATTAAAGCAGGAAGCACCAGCGACTAGATGAATAAAAAAGTGGTCAGATGAAGCAGATGCTAAGCTATAGGACTGTTTTGCTAGCACAGACTGGAATATGTTCCGGGATTCCTCCAATGGCATTGAGGAGTACACCACATCAGTCATTGGCTACATCAATAAGTGCATTGATGACGTCGTCCTCACAGTGACCGTACGTACATACCCCAACCAGAAACCATGGATTACAGGCAGCATCCGCACTGAGTTAAAGGCTAGAGCTTCCGCTTTCAAGGAGCGGGACTCTAATCCGGAAGTTTATAAGAAATCCCGCTATGCCCTCCGACGAACCATCAAACAGGCAAAGCGTCAATACAGGACCAAAATCGAGTCGTACTACACCGGCTCTGACGCTCCTTGGATGTGGCAGGGCCTGCAAACCATTACAGACTACAAAGGGAAGCACAGAGAAGAGCGGCCCAGTGACACGAGCCTACCGGACGAGCTAAACTACTTCTATGTTCGCTTCGAGGCAAATAACACTGAAACGTGCATGAGAGCACCAGCTGTACCGGAAGAGTGTGTGATCACGCTCTCCGCAGCCAAAGTGAGTAAGACCTTTAGACAGGTCAACATTCACTTGGCTGCAGGGCCAGACGGATTACCAGGACGTGTACTGCGAGCATGCGCTGACCAACTAGCAAGTGTCTTCACTGACATTTTCAACCTCTCTCTGTCCGAGTCTGTAATACCAATATGTTTTAAGCAGACCACCATAGTCCCTGTGCCCAAGAACACTAAGGAAACCTGCCTAAATGACTACCGACCCGTAGCACTCACGTCTGTAGCCATGAAGTGCTTTGAATGGCTGGTCATGGCTCACATCAACACCATTATCTCAGAAACCCTATAACCACTCCAATTTGCATACCACCCCAACAGATCCACAGATGATGCAGTCTCTATTGCACTCCACACTGCACTTTTCCACCTGGACAAAAGGAACACCTACGTGAGAATGCTCTTCATTGACTACAGCTCAGTGTTCAACACCATTGTGCCCTCAAAAGCTCATCAATAAGCTAAGGACCCTGGGACTAAACACCTCCCTCTGCAACTGGATCCTGGACTTCCTGACGGGCTGTGCCCAGGTGGTAAGGGTCAGCAACAACATATCCGCCACGCCAATCCTCAACATGGGGCCCCTCAGGGGTGCGTGCTCAGCCCCCTCCTGTACTCCTTGTTCATTTATGACTGCACGGCCAGGCACGACTCCAACACCATCATTACATTTGCCGATGACACATCAGTGGTAGGCCTGATCACCGACAACAACGAGACACCCTATAGGGAGGAAGTCAGAGACCTGGCCATGTGATGCCAAGACAACAACCTCTCCCTCAACGTGATCAAGACAAAGAAGATGATTGTGGACTACAGGAAAAAGAGGGCCGCGCACACTCCCATTCTTATCGATGGGGCTGCAGTGGATCAGGTTGAGAGCTTCAAGTTCCTTGGTGTCCACATCACCAACAAACTAACATGGTCCAAGCACACCAAGTCAGTCGTGAAGCGGGCACGACAAAACCTATTCCCCCTCAGGAGACTGAAATGATTTGGCATGAGTCCTCAGATCCTCAAAAGGTTCTATAGCTGCACCATCGAGAGCATCCTGACTGGTTGCATCACTGCCTGGTATGGCAACTGCTCGGCCTACGACCGCAAGGCACTACAGAGGGTAGTGAGAACGGCCCAGTACATCACTGGGGCCAAGCTTCCTGCCATCCAGGACCTCTATACCAGGCGGTGTCAGAGGAAGGCCCTGAAAATTGTCAAAGACTCCAGCCACCCTAGTCATAGAGTGTACTCTCTTCTACCACACGGCAAGCGGTACCGGAGCGCCAAGTCTAAGTCCAAGAGGCTTCTAAACAGCTTCTACCCTTCTACCCCCCTGAACATCTAATCAAATGGCTACCCAGACTATTGCCCCCCCCCCCTCTCTCTCTCCACACCACTGCCACTCTCTGTTGTCATCTATGCATAGTCACTTTAATTAACTCTACCTACATGTACATACTACCTCAACTAACCGGTGCCCCTGCACATTGACTCTATACCAGCACCCCCCTGTATATATTGTTATTTTTAACTTTAATTACTTGATACTTTTATCTCGTATTCTTATCTGTATTTTTTGAAACTGCACTGTCGGTTAGGGGCTTGCATTTCACTGTAAGGTCTACTACACCTGTTGCATTGGGCGCATGTGACTAATACAAATTTGATTTGATTTGATAAACACTTCAGAATTCATCAATAAATACAAGGGAACCAGTTCCATTGCCAGCCATACATGCCCACACCATAACACTACCTCCACCATACTTCACAGATGAGGTGGTATGCTTCGGATCATAAGCAGTTCCTTCCCTTCTCCATACACTTCTCTTCCCATCATTCTGGTTCAAGTTGATCTTTGTCTCATCTGTCCATTGGATGTTATTCCAGAACTGTACAGGCGTTTTTAGATGTTTTTCGGCAAACTAATATGGTCTTCCTGTTTTTGAGGCTTATCAATGGTTTACATCTCGTAGTAAACCGTATGTATTTACTTTGACACAGATACGCCTACCTCCTGGAGGGTGTTATTGATCTGGACAACTGTTGTGAAAAGGGTTTTTCTTCACCAGGGAAAGAATTCTTCTGTCATCCACCACAGTTGCATTCCGTGGTCTTCCGGGCCTTTTGGTGTTTCTGAGCTCAACAGTGTGTTCTTTCTTTTTAAGAATGTACCAAATAGTTGATTTGGCCACACCTAATATTTTAGCTATCAGTCTGATGGGTTTGTTTTGATTTGTCAGCCTAATGATGGCTCGCTTCACTGGCAGTGACAACTCTTTGGACTTCATATTGAGGGTTAACAACAACAGATTCCAAATGCAAATGCCACACTTGAAATCATCTCTAGACCTTTTATCTGCTTCCTTGTAAATGAACTAATGAGAGAATAACACACCTGACCATGGAACAGCTGAGCAGACAGTTGTCCAATTACTTTTGGTCCCTTAAAAAGGGGGGAGGACCACATATAAAAAGTGCTTTAATTCCTACACCGTCCACCCGATTTGGATGTAAATACCCTCAAATTAAAACTTTCAGCTCATAGTCATTGTTTAATTTCAATTTCAACTCCAATATGCTGTGGTAGACAGCTAAAATAATACTAACTTGGTCAATGTCCAAATATTTATGGACCTGACTGTATATATAGACCTGAGGCATACAATGTATTAGCATAACCTATGTGTATCTTATGTTTGTCTATCACATGCTGTGGCTGTGGTTTTTGAGTGACTTATTGCCACATGTTTCTTTATAGTGATTGTGTTCCCCATACTCTATATAATATACTTGTTTATATGTGTGCTGTGTTTTATGTATTTGATGCATCAGTAAAAGTATTGATGCAGGGCTCACCTCCTTGCTAAAATAAACGTTAAATAAAATAAGTAATAGTAAACTTGACTTCTAACTGAATTTTTTTTCATCCTCAATAGTGGTAGAGACTCTGATTCAGATTACCTCTGGGAGCCAACAACAAAGAGACTACATTCAAGTCCTCCATCCCCTCACTCATTCAAACGTAGGAACTGGTTCCTCCAGTCTGACCCCTGCTGCTGTCTCTGACTCCACCCCCACCCCCGCGCAGCCATCTAGAGGTGTGAAGAGGCCAGCCCAGAAGTGGAGGAGGGCCAGCACACTAGCGACAACTACCACTGAGGGGGGAGGGGGGGGGGGGACCGTTAGCACACTGTCCTAGAGGATGGGGGAACCACTTCCACCAACATTTCGACCTAAAAGGCAGTCAGGATTGAAAGTAAAGCCCCTTCATCTTTGTGTGTAAACTTAAATTGTTTATTACCATAGCATGTGTGTATGTTCTCTCTAGCTACAGTATGTACTTGAAAATGTTGCAATTTACCAATTCGGCCACTTTGCATTTTGGCAAACTCGTGAGGGACACCTGGGAGACTTTATACTAAATATTATGTAGCTCTCTCATTCTTAAATGTATCCATCTGAAACTTTGCACACACACTGTTGCCCTGTTGTGGACAACATCTAAATGACCCCCAGCTTCCTATCTCAATGTATGGCCTTTCTTTTGCATTTCAAAGATGATGCAACAAAAATACAAATAGAAAACACATGTTTTTTTGTTGGTTTTATCTTTAACCAGATCTGTTGTTATATTCTCCTACATTCACTTCACATCTTCACAAACTTCAAAGTGTTTCCTTTCAAATAGTATCAGGAATATGCATATCCTTGCTTCAGGTCCCTAGCTACAGGCAGTTAGATTTAGGTATGACATTTTAGGTGGAAATTGAGATGAAGGATCCTATCCAGAAGTTTCTTCAGTCTTTCAGGAGCTCATCCATTATTGGTTTCCTGGACTTAAGAGGTGGCTCTTCATCTGAACTGTCATCAGCGATTCCATCATCAATTCCGGATCTGTAAACATTAAAACCAATAGAGGATGACAACGAAAATACTATAGGCCTATACGAATTCCATCATTGCTATGAAACAAATATACTCCAAGAGATATGTAATCTGGTGTCATTATCTCCATCATAATCATCCTGCATCCTATCGCCCTACCTTCCTCTTCTTCTTCTATGGCATATTGGTTTGATTCGAACTCAGCATCCACTTCCGCCATCTTTTTCTTCCTGGGTATCTATTTTGTCACAGGGCTGCCATTTTCTCTCCTCATTGTTTCAAGACGAAACATTTTGGGACAGTTTGTATCCTCTCCAGCAAATAATACAACATTGACACCTACTGGTGAAATGACTAAACAAACACATCCATACACTTCTATATCAAGATGTTTTTAAAAATGTTTTATTTAACCTTTATTTAACGTGGCAAGTCAGTTAAGAACAAATTATTATTTACAATGACGGCCTACTATTCCCTCTACTAGAATATACTGGAATGCAGCCCTAGGACAAGTGGACTGGAACTGGAACAAAGTCTTGTTGTTGTCTGGCAAATATAGTATATCTAATAAGGTGAAAGAAGTATCATACAAATTCATTCATAGAATCTACCCTGTAAAGTCCTTTATTATACACAGATTCAAAATAGCTATTGATAACAAATGTGTATATTGTGGTTGTGACCGAGAGACTCTTGACCATTTATTTTGGGACTGTTCTTGTATCAGAAGATCTCGCAGTGAGTTCGAATATTTTATTTGAAAAGAAACGATTATTAATGTTAATTTGAAAGACTCTGATATTATGTTTTATTTTGACCCAAATGATATGGACCCTGATTTAACTTTCATTGTTCCTTTGTTTATTTTTCATGGCAGATTCTTTATCCATAAAATGAAGTGGGCAGAGAACAAACCCCTCTTCACATTGTTTAAGATATAATTGAAATATTATTTTTGAAATGATCAGGAAGGATAAAAACAAAAAAGCAATACGTACCATAAAACTTTTTGACAAATTGAAAATGTATCTCGATATGTAATACCCCTGTCTGTCAGGTTTATGTACTCTTGTTTGTATATTTCTGTTTTTGTATTGGTTTTGTTCATAATAATAACAAAATATTAATAAAATAAAATGTAAATAAACTGATACATTGTCAGTCTGGTACTTTATTTTGCGGAACCCATAAACATACAGATTTGAGATATAAGATGGAAAAAGGCAGTACATGATAGGATTCTATTGCTCATGCAAATACCATTTTAGATTCAATAAGTGCTTTGCAGGGTTTACCATATTGTTCAGCTAAAGCATGGTGAAGGTCAGACTGCCCTATACACATTTTGGAATTCAACAACAGTGATTTTCTTTCCTCATTTAAATTTTTTCCCCTTCCTCCTTTGACCTATTACACATCATTAATAAATATCAGTTTGGATCATAATCGCAGATACATCATAGATTGCTAGACTGTGTTTCCAACAACGTGGCCTCTGCTCTCCGGTGTTTCTGTAGTGTGACCTGCAGCTGCCAGTATCTGAGCTATGACCATCGTTCTTGCGCTTGTCCATGTTCAGGGACTGTGCACATTGGAGGTCATTTTTAAAGATGTCCTTAAAGCCGGCCTCCATGTCCAGCTGGGCGAGAGCCCGTTCCCTGCAAGCACGTCCATCTCCATTTCCAGCCTCTTCTCCCAGGGCACCAGGATGCTGTAGAAGGCCTGCCTCTTCACCAGACCCTCCTTCACCTCCCTCAGAGCAGCCACAGCCCCTTGGTGCCACTCTCTCTCCCTCTCCAGAGCCATGTGGAAGAGGGCCCTAGCGCCGCCTGTCTGCAGTAACCGGCTCTTCTCCCCAGTCAGGGATTCCTGCTCCTGGCTAAGCCTCCTGCACTCCTCCATCAGCTGCTGGCTCTGGGAGGCTATGGTCTGGCGGTAGCCCTGCACGCGGTTCTTCTCCTCCAGGTGGACCGTCTTCCGTCGGTTCTCTCTCAGTGTCTCCTTGTACTTCAGCTCAATGTCATCACGGATAGCCTGAAAGCACTTATCGGACCTCCCTCTGTGACTCCCTGGAACAGATCAACCCTGAAAGATGGACACATATAGCTTGTTGTCTTTTACCTGTGCCTTACAAGTTATGGAATGTTGCCACTTGTTCAGACCTTATCTTACCAAATGAGAGTAAGGAACATTTGTCATCTGACATGCCAATCTTGGATTGCAGGAAGTGCATTTAGATAGTTAATGCATTTAATAAGACATCAACAGTACAGTACATATTCATTGGCCTAAAATGGATGTCTGTAAACTGAGCACAGTGGCCTTCTCATAGCAAAGTAATGTTGAGTCAGCAACGTTACACGTAATTAACTTATGTCTAGTCAACAGACAAGCTGCTCTGTGCTTCTGCAGAGGTCCTTGAGCATGCAGCTTGTGTCTATGTAATACAGTACTTACGGAAGGCAGGTAGGTCAATCATGGGCACCAGTAGGGCGTAGTTCCACTTGTTCCCATTGCCGCCACTCCGGCCTGAGACTTCCTTAATATTAGAGATCGCACACCAGCTGTTACTGACAAATAGACCCAGACCACCCCCCCTTGTCTTACCCGGGGTAGCTGTTGTGTCTGGCTGATGCACGGAAAACCCAGCCAACTGTATATTATCCATGTCGTCGTTCGGGCACGACTCTGTGATATTACAGTTTTTAATGTCCCGTTAGTAGGATAGTCTTGAACGGAGCTCTTCCAGTTTATTCTCCAGTGATTGCATGTCGGCCAATAGGACGGATGGTACAGGCGGGTTACCCAGTCGCCGACAAATTCTCACAAGGCATCCGGATCTGCAGCCTCTGAATCTCAGTCTCCTCTTCATGCGAATGACAGGGATTTGGGCCTCGTCCGGGAGCAGCAGTATATCCTTAGCGTCAGGTTGTTCGTCTGGCCTGCAGAGGTAGCATACAGTAAATTCAATGAGTGTTATCATCTCTGACTAATGTGAATGGGCAGCACACCATAATAGAGTTAAATGCTCTGGTAACGTTATAAGAACACAATCATGAAACAATTTATTGACGTACAAATGGGGTAATTTGTGCAAGATGACCACATCATTCAGAATTGAGGGGGCATATCTTTACTGAAGATAAATTACACAGTTGACTGCCAAGCTATAACTGTCATAGCAAGGAGATCGATCACACAGACACAATTCTTCAAAGGAAGGTTTTGCCTCATCATCTTGACAGCTAGCTTTGTTTTGGAAAGGCTAATCTGTCTCAATACATTATGCAGTCAATTCCATTCAAACCAATTACCAAAAGGAAAGCATGGATTAAATAACCTTGCAGATACCTTTATGTTCAAGAATGTCTCTTCAATCGAACCTCAGTCTTCTCTCTTATGAAAATAAACATTCCGTAATTTCCCACCTAGAATCCGCAGAGGGGAGTTAAAATTGAGTTAATTTAGATATCGTCAATATAATGACGGAAAGCGAATTATTTGGTTTGTAAACTATGATAACCTTTACATATAAATTACTTGACTATATAATGAATTCTGTATTTCATCAATGAGGATTATTTATTTTTCCCTTGACCAAAATAACCCCTCTCTTGAGATGGTATACTCCGGCACTGGTATAAACTGGGACCCAAGCTATGTCAGAGCGGTTTGGTAACGTTGATTATATCAGACGAAACGAGTACCCATCATGGCTGCGGTGTGTACTGCCTCCCGTGTCCTCGCCAAAAAGGTGCTGTCAGCCAAGGCGGTAAGTATTTGGAAACAAACTGTTGCTTTAGAATATCACTATGACCTACTTTATATGTTGACTTCGTGAATGTGTTCATATGAGCTGGTATTAGCAGCATCAGCAGGTAATGATGGTTCACCATTGCTGGTGTTTCGTAACGTAGCTAACGTTAGCTACTGTAGCTATTATTTTCTATACAATACGAAGAGGGAGCTAGCTTCGTTTCTGTCGCAGTTTCAATGTTGTCATTTTACATTTCCATAGCATTCGATTCTGACGAATAACTTGATTTAATATACTTTTCATTGCTTAAGTATTGCGGGTGGGTTGAGTCTTACGGTAGCCATAAACATCAGTGCATTGAAGGTCAAGCAAGGCAAGTTACTTAAGGATCTGTGGCTAGTTCCCAGTGGGCGAATTCGTTTTGCATGGCCCGGTGCCCCGAGAAGGCGGTGTTTGAAATTTGCGACAATTCCATTGACCCTAAAGAGAAATCTCCACTCACCGGGGCACCGGGCCATGCAAAACGAACTGTTGGCTGAGTTTGTTGTCAGTCGGTCACTGATTAAAAAAATAAATAAATCACAAATAATGTCTCGGCTGTTTTGAATGCATGCTGTGTTTTAAGAGGGGATGTTGAGACTGGTTGCGGAAGAATAAGAAAATAAGCTGTTTGTTTAGATGGGAGGAAGTGAGGATAATCTACGATGCCAGAGACGTTTCCCTAGCTATATGATTTTTAAATCTCTTTGTCACGACGTAATGTAAATGAATCCGAATTCTCCAACACATTAGTCTCTGTTTACACACGTACAAATGTGTATCTCTCCTCTCAGAAATATTGGTTGGAATGCTATTATGAAGCACTATTATGCATGTTGTGTAGTGTTTTTTTTTTTAACACAACTAGACAACTTTGTTGCTGCAGTGTTCTCACCTTATTTATGTCACAATCAGCTTGATGGGTTTCTGCTACATTTGAAAACAGTGAGCAAACTAGACTAACTTTTTAGAAACCCATAGTAAAGGTATACATTAACTTGAAAAAAAAAGCCATTGCCATTGTGTGGATTAGCCTAGTGTTCTTAAGCATTTCAGTACTTAAATCAATAGCCAAGCATAGCCTATAATTTAGGCCTATATTGACCTACCCTACCCTCCCCTCCCCATTTAGCTTCCGGCAATATCCCAGAGCTCCAGAAAGCTCCACTTCTCAGTCTATGGGCAGAACAACTCTAAAGTATCAGATGGCGTAAGTCTGCATATTCCCATGTTCATCATTGACAGTGCTATATGAATGGATTAAGTAAAAAAATAAATAATTGTTGCACAAACTATATTGATTTTTTGAATTTGTATTTGTCTCAGTGCTTGTAGAGGCAATTTGTATAAACAAAACTCTTAACTAGAGAAAATACTGAAATGCAGCTCTGTTTTGTGGGTCGTTGTTTACAGATGTCCACACAGTACCCGGTGGTAGACCATGAGTTTGATGCAGTGGTTGTGGGTGCCGGCGGAGCAGGGCTGCGTGCTGCTTTCGGTCTGTCTGAGGCTGGCTTCAACACAGCTTGTGTCACAAAGCTGTTCCCCACCAGGTCACACACGGTGGCTGCACAGGTAAGTCAAGTTATATCTACAAGAATCAATGGAATGTGACCATGTCACAGGAGGGAATATTCCAGAATGTCCCCTTTTTTAGGTGTTGCATTTTTAACAGTTCATTATTATGAGGCAGCTTTCACTCTGTCCACGGAAGGCAGCAATGCCATTTTTAAAGTCACAATGAATCAATCATATCCCACTGCAGTGGCGTTATCAGCCACCTTAATGTGTTACACTTGTATTAAGCCTACCTCCATGCGGTCTTGACATAAAGCCGTCCAAAGTTCATGCTGATCATGCACTTTGAAACTGTCCTTTACGCACTCTCTGCACTGACAAAATGCCAATTATTCCTTTAAGATGATTTATCTTTCTCCCAGTGGTCCTAAACAGTTGTTTTTGCATTTAGGGTGGGATCAACGCAGCCCTTGGAAACATGGAGGGAGATGATTGGAGGTGGCACTTCTACGATACGGTGAAGGGATCTGATTGGCTGGGAGACCAGGATGCCATACACTACATGACAGAGCAGGCTCCACATGCTGTGGTGGAGGTGACACACACACACACACACACACACACACACACGGTAACTTAAATTAAACTATGCCTCTGACAGTTCTTCTATAGCAAATATTGCCATGTATGGAAACCTAACCAACAGTCTCTTGAAAGGGGAGGTGGAAGAAGGGTCCATCAGGGGAATGTGGCCTGCTAACAGGGGAGGTGGAAGAAGGGTCCATCAGGGGAATGTGGCCTGCTAACAGGGGAGGTGGAAGAAGGGTCCATCAGGGGAATGTGTCCTGCTAACAGGGGAGGTGGAAGAAGGGTCCATCGGGGGAATGTGGCCTGCTAACAGGGGAGGTGGAAGAAGGGTCCATCAGGGGAATGTGGCCTGCTAACAGGGGAGGTGGAAGAAGGGTCCATCAGGGGAATGTGGCCTGCTAACAGGGGAGGTGGAAGAAGGGTCCATCAGGGGAATGTGGCCTGCTAACAGGGGAGGTGGAAGAAGGGTCCATCAGGGGAATGTGGCCTGCTAACAGGGGAGGTGGAAGAAGGGTCCATCAGGGGAATGTGGCCTGCTAACAGGGGAGGTGGAAGAAGGGTCCATCGGGGGAATGTGGCCTGCTAACAGGGGAGGTGGAAGAAGGGTCCATCAGGGGAATGTGGCCTGCTAACAGGGGAGGTGGAAGAAGGGTCCATCAGGGGAATGTGGCCTGCTAACAGGGGAGGTGGAAGAAGGGTCCATCAGGGGAATGTGGCCTGCTAACAGGGGAGGTGGAAGAAGGGTCCATCGGGGGAATGTGGCCTGCTAACAGGGGAGGTGGAAGAAGGGTCCATCGGGGGAATGTGTCCTGCTAACAGGGGAGGTGGAAGAAGGTTCCATCGGTGGAATGTGGCCTGCTAACAGGGGAGGTGGAAGAAGGGTCCATCGGGGGAATGTGGCCTGCTAACAGGGGAGGTGGAAAAAGGGTCCATCGGGGGAATGTGGCCTGCTAACAGGGGAGGTGGAAGAAGGGTCCATCAGGGGAATGTGGCCTGCTAACAGGGGAGGTGGAAGAAGGGTCCTTCAGGGGAATGTGGCCTGCTAACAGGGGAGGTGGAAAAAGGGTCCATCAGGGGAATGTGGGCTGCTAACAGGGGAGGTGGAAGAAGGGTCCATCAGGGGAATGTGGCCTGCTAACAGGGGAGGTGGAAGAAGGGTCCATCAGGGGAATGTGTCCTGCTAACAGGGGAGGTGGAAGAAGGGTCCATCAGGGGAATGTGGCCTGCTAACAGGGGAGGTGGAAGAAGGGTCCATCAGGGGAATGTGGCCTGCTAACAGGGGAGGTGGAAGAAGGGTCCATCAGGGGAATGTGGTCTGCTAACAGGGGAGGTGGAAGAAGGGTCCATCAGGGGAATGTGGCCTGCTAACAGGGGAGGTGGAAGAAGGGTCCATCAGGGGAATGTGGCCTGCTAACAGCGGAGGTGGAAGAAGGGTCCATCAGGGGAATGTGGCCTGCTAACAGGGGAGGTGGAAGAAGGGTCCATCAGGGGAATGTGGCCTGCTAACAGGGGAGGTGGAAGAAGGCTCCATGCTAAAAGAGCTGCAGTAGAAATCAAGGGCCCCTCGTACTTGGACTATTCATGGGATGTCCTTTTTCATACCTTCTGATGTATCAAAACAAGTGGAAGTGGCCTTTCAATGCCCTTAATCTGTTAAGATCTAAATTTGATTCAATACATTCTGTGTAATTCAATATTTAGCTAAAATGCAAGTGTAATTATGTAGCCTCTGGGGGGATTCAGTTGAAATCTCCTTAATCACAAAGGATTGGCACAACATCAACACAAACACTGATAGGCTGATCAAATTAAAACATTCATGTATTATTTCTTAGCTAACTTAATTTGTCTAGCTTCCTGTTATGAAAATAAATGTTGTGAAGCAGTGAGTTGACTTTTTTGTTTTGTGTCCCCAGCTGGAGAACTTTGGTATGCCCTTCAGTCGTACCGAGGACGGTAAAATCTACCAGAGGGCTTTTGGAGGCCAGAGTCTGAAGTTTGGCAAGGGAGGCCAGGCCCACCGGTGTTGCTGCGTAGCTGACAGAACTGGCCACTCCCTCCTGCACACACTCTACGGACGAGTACGTCACACTCTCTGGACTCAAAATCCCATAATTCATCACTTGAATCCCCTTTTGCTGACACACTGCTTTTAGAATCCCAAATCTCAAATTCTGGCCTGTTTTTGCCAGTCGGTCATCTATCACTCTTCTATGCTTCTCACTTATTTAGTCTCTGAGGTATGACACCAGCTACTTTGTGGAGTACTTTGCCCTGGACCTGCTGATGGAGGATGGCGAGTGCAAGGGAGTAATTGCTCTGTGTATGGAGGACGGATCGATCCACCGCTTCAGATCCAAGAACACGGTCATCGCCACAGGGTATGTATTCAGGTCCAAGAACAGTCATCACCACAGGGTATGTATTCAGGTCCAAGAACAGTCATCGCCACAGGGTATGTATTCAGGTCCAAGAACAGTCATCGCCACAGGGTATGTATCTGTCTCTCTGTATCGGGTGTTTCTGTAGCGAATAGGTATAGTTAGAAGACTTGTTCCATGTAATTTGGGTGTAGCAGCTTTGTTTTACCAGTTATACCCAGTTTATAATGTTAACTTTTTAACAATTTGCACCTGAACAGAAGGTGCCTCCTTGATGACAATTTAAAGTGCTCCTATTGTGCCCTGAGTCTTACTCCTGCCTCTGCTCGATCTAGTGGTTATGGCCGTACCTACTTCAGCTGCACGTCAGCCCACACCAGCACAGGAGACGGTAATGCCATGGTGACCCGTGCAGGCCTGCCCTGCCAAGACCTGGAGTTTGTCCAGTTCCACCCTACAGGTCAGTCCCATATCGGATTGGCAATACAGGCCTGTCTGCTAGGGAATGGACTTATGAGACAAAAATAACATTTTAAATAAACATTTTATTGGAGAAGAATGGATTAGCGCTCAGAATAGGCCTATCAGAAGTGTCGTCTTGAAAATGTTTCTGTGCTTAGTCGGAAGGTAACTGCTGAATAATCCTGTGTGTTTCATAACATAGTATCGTTGATGTCGGATAAGTCAATCACATGGTGATGTAAGTCAGAGGGCTGGCAGACTAACCCTTTACATACTGTGGAAACATAATCATACTATAAATATCATTGGGTGTGAAGTGCCCTCCCTCAGTGCTGATTTCATATAAGGTTATCCCTTCTAGGCATCTATGGAGCCGGCTGTCTGATCACAGAGGGTTGCCGTGGTGAGGGAGGAATTCTCATCAACAGTGAGGGCGAGCGCTTTATGGAGCGTTATGCTCCTAACGCCAAGGACCTGGCCTCCAGAGACGTGGTGTCCCGCTCCATTACCATCGAGATTCGAGAGGGCAGGTAAGATCACCGCCAAGGCCAAATGGAATTCATTTGTAATCTACCCATAACTTCCAAATTCCAATGGGGATGACCCCACCTTGCTATGAGTGTCAGTTGTGAAAGACTACTGTAATGCTAACAGCCCTGTATCTGAGTGACCCAGAGAAACCCCACGTGAACCTGTCATGCCAACAGCACTGTATCTGAGTGACCCAGAGAAACCCCACGTGAACCTGTCATGCTAACAGTCCTGTATATGTGTCCCTAGGGGATGTGGCCCAGAGAAGGACCATGCATACCTGCAGCTGCACCATCTCCCCCCACAGCAGTTGGCCACTCGTCTACCCGGCATCTCTGAGACCGCCATGATCTTCGCCGGCGTGGACGTCACCAAAGAGCCCATCCCCGTCCTGCCCACTGTACACTACAACATGGGAGGAATCCCCACCAACTACAGGGGACAGGTAACTAGCAGTACCCATAGCAAATAAATGCACTAGATCTGCATATTTTTCTTTTTTAAAAGTCCTGTTGAATAACTCTAAAATAAGTAGACAGATACAATGAGAGCTCTGTGTAGAGTGAGTCTTTTAAACTGGACCTCCCCTAGTTTGATTACATTAAACCTTTTTTATTATATAATTATTTACTGTCCTGTTCTCCCACAGGTCATCACCCACACGCCCGAGGAGGGTGATAAGGTGGTGCCAGGGCTGTTTGCCTGTGGCGAGGCTGCCTGTGCCAGTGTCCATGGTGCCAACCGTCTGGGAGCCAACTCCCTGTTGGATCTGGTGGTGTTTGGACGCGCCTGCGCTCACACAATCACTGACATCTGCACTCCAGGTAACAACTTCATACTCTCCGTTTTTCAAACCTTTGCCCGTATGTCAAGACAAAAATCACATGCATTAATGGATTGTCCCACAGCTTTTCAATGTGAATGCCAAGACTACTCTTGAAAAATTATCACAATTGCACTAACCTGGATGAAATAACAGATTTTAAATAGTTCAATATATTTTTGCAATGTGATGGTTCTGAAGGAGAGAAGCTCTCCCCCCTGAAGCCCAACGCAGGAGAGGAGTCTGTGGCCAACCTGGACAAGCTGAGGTTTGCTGATGGCAACATAAGGACCTCTGAGATCAGAGTGAACATGCAGAAGGTATGGATCCTAAAAATATGGAACGGATGTCTAACATCCATAATAGGGAATTGACCTTGGATGTTTGTCAAAAGTACAGGTAATGGGCTTTGAGGACATGTACAGTATCATCACGTCTTCTCTAAGCATGCGTTCCTCTCTCCGCTGTCAGACCATGCAGAACCACGCCGCTGTGTTCCGTACCGGCAAGGTCCTGAAGGAGGGATGTGACAAGATGGACGCCGTCTACCAAACCCTGGACGACATCAAGACCTTCGACAGAGGTCGGCATCTCATTCCCTCTGCTGATGTGATAAGAATAGACTTTCAATTGCCCCTTCTTACAGAGGCCGATCTTTGTTGTCCCATTTGTTGGGCTTGATTGTAAAAACTTCAAACATGCACGTAAAGATGTTCTGTAGCACTGTCATTCACTCTCTCTCTCCCTCCCCCTCAGCTATTCTCTCTGTCTCCCTCCCCCTCAGGTATTGTGTGGAACACTGACTTAGTGGAGACCCTGGAGCTGCAGAACCTTATGCTGAACGCTGTGCAGACCATCAACTCTGCCGAGCAGCGCCAGGAGAGCAGGGGAGCCCACTCCAGAGAGGACTTCAAGGTAAGAACTGAAGACACAAACCACTCCTATACAAGCCTGGTCTGCAATGAACATTTTGTGTCTGGTAAAGTGAGATTTACTTCTTCTATGCATCCAATGGTTGCATTTTGCTTCACAGTAGGGGTCTCGATGTGGACATATTTTGGGGGAGCTGAAAGTAATGCATATTGACAGACAATGCTTTTGTGTAAACATCCACCATAACACAACTATAGTCACTCTCTCCAGCAGTAGTTGTAACAGTATGTAGACTGATGTCATTCTGAAAGAGGCCCATTTAACATTGCAGGACCGTATGGATGAGCTTGACTACGCCAGGCCTCTGGCGGGACAGGTGAAGAAGCCCATTGAAGAGCACTGGAGGAAACACACCCTGTCCACTGTGGATCCTAAGACCGGGAAGGTAAACCAAATTGATGCCTAATGATTGCGTTAACTTCATTTTTCTAAATATACACTGCTCAAAAAAATAAAGGGAACACTAAAATAACACATCCTAGATCTGAATGAATGAAATATTCTTATTAAATACTTTTTTCTTTACATAGTTGAATGTGCTGACAACAAAATCACACAAAAATTATCAATGGAAATCAAATTTATCAACCCATGGAGGTCTGGATTTGGAGTCACACTCAAAATTAGTGGAAAACCACACTACAGACTGATCCAACTTTGATGTAATGTCCTTAAAACAAGTCAAAATGAGGCTCAGTAGTGTGTGTGGCCTCCACGTGCCTGTATGACCTCACTACAACGCCTGGGCATGCTCCTGATGAGGTGGCGGATGGTCTCCTGAGGGATCTCCTCCCAGACCTGGACTAAAGCATCCGCCAACTCCTGGACAGTCTGTGGTGCAACGTGGCGTTGGTGGATGGAGCGAGACATGATGTCCCAGATGTGCTCAATTGGATTCAGGTCTGGGGAACGGGCGGGCCAATCCATAGCATCAATGCCTTCCTCTTGCAGGAACTGCTGACCCACTCCAGCCACATGAGGTCTAGCATTGTCTTGCATTAGGAGGAACCCAGGGCCAACCGCACCAGCATATGGTCTCACAAGGGGTCTGAGGATCTCATCTCGGTACCTAATGGCAGTCAGGCTACCTCTGGCGAGCACATGGAGGGCTGTGCGGCCCCCCAAAGAAATGCCACCCCACACCATGACTGACCCACTGCCAAACCGGTCATGCTGGAGGATGTTGCAGGCAGCAGAACGTTCTCCACTGCGTCTCCAGACTCTGTCACGTCTGTCACATGTGCTCATGTGCTCAGTGTGAACCTGCTTTCATCTGTGAAGAGCACAGGGCGCCAGTGGCGAATTTGCCACTCTTGGTGTTCTCTGGCAAATGCCAAACGTCCTGCACGGTGTTGGGCTGTAAGCACAACCCCAACCTGTGGACGTCGGGCCCTCATACCACCCTCATGGAGTCTGTTTCTGACCGTTTGAGCAGACACATGCACATTTGTGGCCTGCTGGAGGTCATTTTGCAGGGCTCTTGCAGTGCTCCTCCTTGCACAAAGGCGGAGGTAGCGGTCCTGCTGCTGGGTTGTTGCCCTCCTACGGCCTCCTCCACGTCTCCTGATGTACTGGCCTGTCTCCTGGTAGCGTCTCCATGCTCTGGACACTACGCTGACAGACACAGCAAACCTTCTTGCCACAGCTCGCATTGATGTGCCATCCTGGATGAGCTGCACTACCTGAGCCACTTGTGTGGGTTGTAGACTCCGTCTCATGCTACCACTAGAGTGAAAGCACCGCCAGCATTCAAAAGTGACCAAAACATCAGCCAGGAAGCATAGGAACTGAGAAGTGGTCTGTGGTCACCACCTGCAGAACCACTCCTTTATTGGGGGTGTCTTGCTAATTGCCTATAATTTCCACCTGTTGTCTATTCCATTTGCACAACAGCATGTGAAATTTATTGTCAATCAGTGTTGCTTTCTAAGTGGACAGTTTGATTTCACAGAAGTGTGATTGACTTGGAGTTACATTGTGTTGTTTAAGTGTTCCCTTTATTTTTTTGAGCAGTGTAAATGACAGGATTAATTGTAACTAGGGTTGAGTGGTATAACTGCCAGGGTAAAAAAAAAAGAAGCCATATTACAACCTATGTGTTGTGATAATTGTGTTGCTCTATAACCTGTTGGTTCATATTCCTTGACACTGTGATATAAAGTCAACCATTTGTTTCATCACAAAACTAGAGAGCAACATCTGTTCGGTGAAGTCCAGAAAACACATTGCATGTAACAAACAGTTAAATGACCTATAGCATGGTCAATCAAGTTAATGTTGCTGACATTTTCACAACTATTGATTTAGAACCACGGATTTAGAACCACAGTTGGTGCAAGTCGCAAAGAAAACAGGAGCTGCCTCCACTATTCGAACCATTTCAACATCATCAAATCACCTCTGCTTAGTCTAAGTGATAACTAAAAGATTCCAAAAACAATTTAGTCCAATCAACGTAAGCGAAATGTGGCTATCCATGGCGCCGATTTCTGTGTGTGTGCGTAAGTAGAAAAACATGTTGATTCACCCTACTTGTAGAGAAACGCCAATGCCATCCTCTTTTCATGTTAGCGAAGTGGTCTATGACTCTGTACACTTTATTTTTTTGTTGTCCTAGGCTACCTGGCTAAAATACTTGCTTGTTAGCCCAACTTGATTTCATGGGTAACGATTAGCGAGCTAGTTAACATTAGCCTACTACATCTAGCTACATATTGAACTTGCATCCTCACAGGCCAGAGGCACAATGTATAAATTTAGGGTTAGATCAGAATCGCCATTCTAATCATTGGCCAGTACGGATAATTAAGTAAAACCACAAGTCCAACTCCCTATTGCCATCCATGGCTAATTTAGGAAAGGGACAATTTTAGCCCACCGGAGGACAACCACACAACGAGATGCAACAACTCAAGTTTTCTGTCAATGACGTTTGGCTCGGTGTGATTGGTCTGAAGTCAAATCCAAACTGGCTTCCCTTGACACTTTTTTGTGGGCCAGGACCATTTATAGCTGAGCTCACTCAGTTTAACTCAAAGCTGATTTGGTTATTGTATAAAATATTTTCAGCAAGGGAGGCCAAATGCTCGCTGGCTTTGCTTGCATTCAATGCTACGGGCAGCAACAATTAATTTTTTTTTGTTGACCAGACAGCATCAGATGGTCTACACATACAGAGACCGGGTCAGTGAGATGATACATTCAGCCCTTTGCTAATTGAAGGAAAATTTATGAAATGCAGACGAAAGATTTCTTTATAATAATTTATTATTTGGGCCATTTTTGGGGGGGGAAGCCTGGCCTCCCTTGGCGTCCATGAATACATGCCACTGTAGTTATACTTAACTTATAGTTAGTTATAAGCAGTGGCGTAGCACCCCCCCCCCCCCCCCCCCGGTCCCCAATCAAAAGCATACGTTTCTATACGGTATATCCCTCAAGCCTAATTGTAACATACGTTCATGCTTAACAGCACAATGATAGCGGAGTCTAGGTACATGCCAATGTACATTTGCCATCACTCACTAATTTCTCCCTTCTGTGCTTTTGTTACAGGTAACTCTGAAATACAGACCGGTTATTGATCACTCACTGGATGCAGAGGACTGTGCTGCTATCCCTCCCGCCATCCGTTCCTATTAAGCACATACCGATCCAATGCAGACTATTTTATTCATGATCAGAATGGATGCTTTTGCAGTTATCATTTATATGAAGTTTCAACCGGATTCTCCCTTTGCTCATAAATACTATATGTGGAATATTTCATATGTTCAATAATAAACTGAAACTTATTGTAACCTTCAGAGGATTGTGCAAAATTGAGTGTTTTGTGTGTACTTTCAACTTTCACCACATTTGCTATAGTTCTTACAGGCAAATAAATACATATTTAATATTTAAATATTGAATGATTCTAGAAATCTGTGTAAAAAGAAAAGTGTAATCACAGTTTGGGGGGGGTGAAAACCATGTTTAAGATATCCACACACAATGCCAATACAATACTCAATTTTTTCGCTCTGTGGCCTTTGCTCAACTGTATGTAAAGTTCTGTTCATCTTGCATGCTTAATGTATTGTTGGTTTTATCTCAATAAAGATGCTCTAACTAAATTCCTCCTGTCTTAGTGATTGTAGTGCATCTCCACAATGCCATGTTCCATCTGAAATACAATTGTATTTGAAGATGAAAGGAATAGAGAATGACATGTATTTATTTTAAACTATTTTCATTTATGTAAATTGCCTCTGACGCGGGATGCGTTGCATTTACACCAGTTAACATCCACTCTCTGACAACACCCCTACAAAGAATAACAAAACAACCCCTTTCTATTATAAATTGCATTCTAATACTTGTAAAAAAACGTTTATTCATGAATTCCGAGAATCTTGTGAACGTTATGCGCATGTTTCATATCACCCATGTACGCGCATATACATATGCCCTTCGGTTTCACAGAGAAATAAATAGAAATAAATGGGCGGAACCGGAACTTCATGTAGTTCATTTCCGCTATCTGGTCCGTCCAGCAAAACTTTCCTCAAGACAGATTAACAATGGCTGAACGAGGATATAGTTTCTCCCTCACTACCTTCAGGTAAAGCAAAATAAAAATATATTTCTGCATCGTAAAACGTAGTCAATTAACATCTTACTGTGAGGCCATATTCTGCTATAATTGTGATCTTGATTTAGCTCAATGGCCATTAAAAACACTTGAGGCAACTCTGCAAGAGATGCAGTGTCACGCCGATGCTAACTGGCTAGCTTCTTACCGGTAGCTGTTGAAGAGTTCAAGCGGGCTAGCTAGCGTAAGCCAATTGATAGCGTTGTAATTTAGGCTAATGTATGATTATTTGTAGCTCCTGCAGTGGCTAGCTATTGGCTAGCCCCCCCCCCCCCCCCCGTTACGTTAGCTGGCTACATAGCCGAAACTAGTTTAGTTTTGGCTACTGGCTACTCGGTTAGCTAGCGAGATATGTAGCTAGCTAAGTAAATGGATGTAACTGATTTAACATACAACATGTATATGAACAGGTGTAGGTTAGTGCTATAACTAACGTTTACCTAGTTACATATCTTCCTCGTTCCTTACAGCCCCTCTGGGAAGCTGGTCCAAATTGAATATGCCCTGGCAGCAGTGGCCGCAGGTGCACCCGCTGTAGGAATCAAAGGTGAGTAGTTAGATATAAACTACCTGCATCAAAATGTTTTAATCCACCATGTCTATTTATTGATTTAATAAGTACACATCCAATTAAACACCTCAACAGACTTATACACAACTAAACCTTCATTATCACCTCAAGTTTTGAGAACTGATTCCAAGCTCGTGTAATTTTTCTCCCCTAACTACAGCCTCAAATGGAGTTGTCTTGGCAACAGAGAAGAAACAGAAGTCTATCCTTTACGACGAGACCAGTGTTCACAAAGTTGAGCCTATAACCAAACACATTGGTATGGTGTACAGTGGCATGGGACCTGACTACAGGTAATGAGGGAATGGGGAACTCATTCTTACTGGAAATCAACTTCAGCATGTAGTATTATACATATGCCACTACCTATGCACTCTAGTATATTATATATAGAAACATTATGTAGTTGTTTTATAGAATATTGCTAAGATCTTATTTCTTAGCATACATGCTAAACCAAGTAAACTAAAGGTACAGTCCTTGACTGTAATGAGACGACTGGACTCAGGAGAGATGCTCTTTGTTGTGTTGACAGGGTGCTGCTCCGGAGAGCCAGGAAGTTGGCCCAGCAGTACTTCCTGGTGTACCAGGAGCCCATCCCCACAGCTCAGCTCGTTCAGAGGGTGGCCTCCGTCATGCAGGAGTACACACAATCAGGGTATGGAGTAAAATACTGTAGCTACTTATTGAGGATTAATGTTTTGCTTACCATGACTGATTCACAGTTCTCTCTTAGCTTAAATGACCAGAATATAAATGTGGAGTAGTTCAAAAGTCAACTGTTTATTCATCATTTATTCAGTACATTAGGAAAGTATTCAGACCCCTTCCCCACATTTTGTTACATTACAGCCTTATAATGGACAAAAATCCAATCTACACACCATACCCCATAATGACAAAGCGAAAACAGGTTTTTGCAAATGTATTAAAAATAAACACCTTATTTCCATAAGTATTCAGACGCTTTGCTCTGATATCCATGCACAGACTTGAGAGCATCTCTTTATTCTCTGTTACATGTCTACTTAGCCTTAGAAAAAGCTGTTTGGCATAGACCCAATCATTCATACTGGAAATCTAGTAGCCTCACTAGAAGTAGGTCATCCTGAAAGGCCTAAATCATGAATTTTTGGAAACTCATATTTCTCTCTCGATCTCTCTCTCGCTCACACACCCCTGACACACACACACAGTGCCTTTGAAAGTATTCAGACCCCTTGACATTTACCACATTTTGTTACAGCCTTATTCAAAAATAGATTTTTTGTGAATGTATAAAAAAAAACATACCTTATTTACTTAAGTATTCAGACCCTTTGCTATGAGACTTGAAATTGAGCTCAGGTGCATCCTGTTTCCATTGATCATCCTTGTGATATTTCTTCAACTTGATTGGAGTCCATCTGTGGTAAATTCAATTGATTGGATATGATTTGGAAAGGCACACACCTGTCTGTATAAGGTCCCACAGTTGACAATGCATGTCAGAGCAAAAACCAAGCGATGAGGTCGAAGGAATTGGCCGTAGAGCTCCGAGACAGGATTGTGTCGAAGCCCAGAACTGGGGAAGGGTACCAAAAAATGTCTGCAGCATTGAAGATCCCCAAGAACAGTGGCCTCCATCATTCTTAAATGGCAGAAGTTTGGAACCACCAGACTCTTCCTAGAGCTGGTTGCCCAGCCAAACTGAGCAATCAGCGGAGAAGGGCCTTGACCAGGGAGGTGACCCGATGGTCACTCTGACAGAGCTCCAGAGTTCTTCTGTGGAGATGGGAGAACCTTCCAGAAGGACAACCATCTCTGCAGCACTCCACCAATCAAGCCTTTATGGTAGAGTGGCCAAACGGAAGCCTCTCCTCAGAAAAAGGTACATGACAGCTTGCTTGGAGTTTGCCAAAAGGCACCTAAAGGACTCTGACCACGAGAAACAAGATTATCTGGTCTGAGGAAACCAGGCACCATCCCTACAGTGGAGCATGGTGATGGCAGCATCATGCTGTGGGAATGTTTTTCAACGGCAGGGACTGGGACACTAGTTAAGATTGAGGGAAAGATGAATGGAGCAAAGTACAGAGAGATCCTTGATGAAAACCTGGCCCAGAGAGCTCAGGACCTCCAGACTGGGGTGACGGTTCACCTTCCAACAGGACAACGACCCTAAGTACACAACCAAGACAACGCACGACTGACTTCAGGACACGTTTCTGAATGTCCTTGAGTGGCCCAGACTTGAACCCGATCAAACCTCTCTGGAGAGACCTGAAAATAGCTCTGCAGCAACGCTCCCATCCAACCTGACAGAGCTTGAGAGGGACTGCAGGGAAGAATGGGAGAAACTCCTCATACAGGTGTGTCAAGCTTGTAGCGTCATACCCAAGAAGACTTGAGGCTGTAATCACTGCAAAAGGTGCTTCAACAAAGTATTGGGTAAAGGGTCTGAATACTTATGTAAATGTAATAGCATTTAAGAAATATATTTCTAAAAACTTGTTTTTGTTTTGTTATTCTGGGTAGATTGAGGAGTAAACTATTTAATCCATTTTAGAATAAGGCTGTAACATAATAAAATGTGGAAAGTCAAGGGCTCTGAATACTTTCAGAATGCACTGTAAGCAGATGTCATAGAAGTGCTAATACAGACAGATACCATGCCTAAAACCACAAAGCGCAAGCAATGCAGATGTAGAACAGTGGCCAGGGAAAACTCTAGAAAGGCAGGAACTTAGGGAGAAATCTAGAGGAACCAGGCTCCGAGGGGTGGCCAGTCCTCTTCTGGCTGTGCCGGGTGGACATTATAAAAGTACCTCAATGTTCCTTTTCAGACGATCAATTAAGAATCATAGGATGTAACAAAATGACTCTGGGGGGGGGGGATTCTAATGTAGTTCATTTAATTTGATAAATTAATGCATTCATGATGGAGTCCATTTGCTTCATGTAGGATTAAATGTTTTAATGCGTCTCTTTTAAATGTTTTGTCTTACGTTGCAGGGGTGTCCGTCCTTTTGGAGTGTCCTTGCTGATCGCAGGTTGGGATGAGGACCGACCATACCTTTTCCAGTCTGATCCGTCTGTAAGGGCTGGTTACCACCATTTGCTATCTGAGCATATTTGTCTGTTTGTTGTGAGATCATGATACATTGATAACCATGTCTGGATTTCTCTACCCAGGGAGCATATTTTGCCTGGAAAGCAACTGCTATGGGGAAGAACTACGTCAATGGGAAAACATTCCTTGAGAAAAGGTATTTCAATTTACCCCCCCCCCCCCTGTACAATGACGGCCTACCCTGGCCAAACCCTCCCATAACCCCGACAACACTGGGCCAATTGTGCGCCACCATATTAGACTCTCGATCACGGCAGGTTGTGATACAGCCCGGCATCGAACCAGGGTCTGTAGTGACACCTCTAGTAACCCTTTAATAAATGTGGGTTGTGTGTCTCCTCACTCAGATACAACGAGGACCTGGAACTGGAAGACGCCATCCACACAGCTATCTTGACATTGAAGGTGAGTGACTCCATTATAAACGTCTCCTGCTGGGCTTCTATGTGGAAAGGGCTATACATGAAACGTTCTCATAGCCCTTCCCCTTCTATGCTCTCCTGTCATCACATATGTCTGTTAAAAGAGACCACAGGACTCTCTTGTGATCTTTCGGTTATTAGCAGAATCCTGAATGCTGTATTTTATTCACAGGAAAGCTTCGAGGGTCAGATGACCGAAGACAATATTGAAGTGGGGATCTGCAATGAAGCAGGCTTCAGGCGACTCTCACCCGCAGAAGTGAAAGACTACTTGGCGGCCATTGCTTAAAAGTGACTCTCGTTGGTGTGATTGTTCGTATTTGGTTATTACTGAAATAATTTAGACTACTGTATTTTCAACATAACAGCATTTATTTTCTTTGTATTCCAGTTCCTCCTTCCCCTCTGACAAGTTCAGTAACTATCAATAAATGCCAGAAACTAAAGCTCCCATGTTTTTATTTACATCTTGTAACTTGTGCTTATCTCACAAAATAAAACATTTCCACAAAGACAAATGCATTATTTGCTTTAAATGACGTTAAGATACATTTTACAACTCATCCCTGTACAGTTTGCTTCGTATGCATTGCATTTAACTATACAATGTGTAATAATTTAGTTTTTATGGCATCTGTATTTATGGCGTAGACATATTCCTGGCGATTCCTATGGCTTCCTTCTGCCACCAGGATAAGGAACGTAACATTGAGAATTGTTATTTCCTGGATTGTGACCCTGTAGTAGTCTTGAGCTGAGAAAGGCAGAAAATATCCAGCAGGTAACCACCAATCTGTATATTAATTTCAAACCAGCAATCATAATTTTTCTGCAAAGTGTTTGACAAATTCAGAGAGACCATATACATGTCCACATCCCACTTTGGAATCCATACTGATGAAGTCATCCAGGTTCATTTTAGAGTCTAGAACGAAAAACCCATTATTCCGTTAGACAATCCTCACAGACAAATGTGATTTCCATTCAAATATTGAGTTTTGCAAGAAGAAATATGTAATGTGACCAAGATGTACCTGTTGTTTCAATACAAGGATACAGCGGTGGAGGCATGCGCCATGTCCCATCGGCATTTTTCATATGTGACCGGTCCGAGGCAAAATTCTTCAGGTAGGTATCTGCAGGAATAACTCGCAACTTCCTGGAAAGCGTTGAATAGACAAGTATTCAAAAGTGTTTATCATTGAAGAGAACCGATTACCTTGATACACATACTTGCTTAGAATATAAAAAGGTAAAATAACAATATGAATACTTGCTTACCTCCAGAAAGCTGGTTTAAGGCCATGATCTGTATGGAAGGCTTCTGTAGTGTAAACATGGAAAGGACAGGAGAAAGGCAGGACTGTATCCTGGTCATAAATAAAGCTCTGTCCCTGCTGATTCTGATGAAGTAGGACAACGTGATAATCCTACAAACAGAATGATGAATGTTATATTGTGACCGTTGTAATAGTTTACAGTGTAGGCTACAATATTTTTCCCATAATGCTAAAGGCAACGGTGTGGCTTCATATTTCCTAGTTCTGGCTTCCTCCATCCTCTGTCTGAAAATGAAAGCCAAGGGACAGTGCCTACCCAAACAACAGGTTCATCTCCACGACTGGACTTCTGTTTCCATATTGGGATCTGAGACGAATGGAAATTCATCAATTATTATAACAGAGTAAAGGGTTAACAATGACTCACATAATTTCAATCACCTTTTAACGACCTAATACAACTTACCATTTTTCTTTCATTTGATATAAAGACTGCATACACTTCGTCCAAATGTATTTGCGTTTGAGTCTTGATGTGTTCACATAGTTTCCAGACATTTTCCTCACTGAAAAAGCAAGATTTTAAAATGTAATTCATGCACCCATTATATTAGCGGACTACTTAACTCCATGGTGAATTAAATTCATATGAACTTCACCAAGCTTCCTTCACAATGGAGTGGAGTTTATTCCGCTACCATTATGTTTTTAGCTAGCCACCTAGCTTCATTCTGAACATGCATGCATTGCGGACAATTACCAGTAACAGCTTGTGTACACGCATTCATCCCTGGATGGAGTGATATTGACATACTTTGATGAAACGTGTTCTTTATGCATGTCTTCCCTGAAAATGTAACAGACTGACCCTACAAAACAATCAGCAGTTGATTTTGCAGCAGTCTACATATTTTGGTGTTACATTTTTAAGTATCCGCCTGAGGACGAGAGTCCTCGTCTTCTTCTGTAGTATAATGGCGGTCCGCTATGAAGGTGCATGCCGCCACCTATTGTGTCGGAGTGTGCGATCAATCATGGTTTGGCTAATTATGTAAGACTAATAAAATAAAAAATCCCTACCTACTTCTAACAAACCCTCCCCAAAACCCCACCTCTTCAAACTATCTCTATCATACTGAGACAATCCATCCTTGCGATTAATCAGCATAAAAAAAACAACAACATGTAGACAGTAACTTGTTACCCCTAATAACTCTGTTGCCATATCCACAATAATCTTTAACCTGACATTTCTACTTTCCACAATCCGATTCGTGAATTTACTACCAAAATGTCCTTTGACACAGCACATTTATGGGAGCAATCTTTCTGAAAAGGCCTCGAGACCATGTCAGGACTAGTAGAAGCACCAGTTCAATCAATCAATCAATCAAGTTTATTTTATATAGCCCTTCGTACATCAGCTAATATCTCGAAGTGCTGTACAGAAACCCAGCCTAAAACCCCAAACAGCAAGCAATCCAGGTGTAGAAGCACGGTGGCTAGGAAAAACTCCCTAGAAAGGCCAAAACCTAGGAAGAAACCTAGAGAGGAACCAGGCTATGAGGGGTGGCCAGTCCTCTTCTGTCTGTGCCGGGTGGAGATTATAACAGAACTATGCCAAGATGTTCAAAATGTTCATAAGTGACAAGCATGGTCAAATAATAATCAGGAATAATTTTCAGTTGGCTTTTCATAGCCGATCATTAAGAGTTGAAAACAGCAGGTCTGGGACAGGTGGCGGTTCCATAACCGCAGGCAGAACAGTTGAAACTGGAATAGCAGCAAGGCCAGGTGGACTGGGGACAGCAAGGAGTCATCATGCCCGGTAGTCCTGACGTATGGTCCTAGGGCTCAGGTCCTCCGAGAGAGAGAAAGAAAGAGAGAAAGAGAAAATTAGAGAGAGCCAAGATTTTCAAAATGTTCATAAATGACAAGCATGGTCAAATAATAATCAGGAATAAATGTCAGTTGGCTTTTCATAGCCGATCATTAAGAGTTGAAAACAGCAGGTCTGGGACAGGTAGGGGTTCCGTAACCGCAGGCAGAACAGTTGAAACTGGAATAGCAGCAAGGCCAGGCGGACTGGGGACAGCAAGGAGTTCCTTCACATGTTCTTTAATATCATCAATGGAGATAGTGGGACCAAATAAATGACTCCACTCAATTTAGCATAAGCTCCAGGGACATGCTTTTTGATCTTCTTCCTTCCTTGAGAGTTTCCATTTGAAAAATCTTCCCCTGCTGAGCCTGGCTACCACAGGATAATAGCAGTCTACCATTTCCAATGAACCGGGCTAGGTTGACTTCACCTATCTCTTTCTTTACGTCATTGCGTAATGGGATAGGGTGTAGATGCAGCCCTGTGGTCACATCAAACACACCATCACAACATTCCAGCTGTTGAATCTCCAATCTTTTCCCCATATCCCCCATCGCTGCATCCTCTGAAAACCACTTCGTAGCCACACTAATAAAGGTAGGCTAGCAGTAAAGAGTGTTTTGCCAGTAACCGAAAGGTCTCTGTTTTGAAATCCCAGAGCCGACTAGTTGAAGAAGATGTCGATGTGCCCCTGGGCAAGCAACTTAACCCTAGTCGCTCTGGATAAGAGTGTCTACTAAAATAGAAATGTTTCTTGATGTTTCCCTTTCTATCACTGGCTTGGACGTCGCTACAACTCACATGCTACGCAGGAGTTTGTCAGTAGGGGGTGACATCACATTGCAATATGTGAACTTGTTCCTTGTTTTCCCTTACATAATTTGCTTTAACACGTTCATGTGAGTCCACAGGCAAAATTTGCATTTTTAGGGTAGTGTAACTGTCCCCAGAATTTGTTTAATTTCCATGACAATATTTAGCAAGACTCTCTCTCCCTCTCTCCCCCTGTCCCAGAGACACAGAGAGAATACCGTATAAACTAAAGCCCTCCTTATTTGCAGAATGGACATCTCTGGCCTGCTATCATACACTGAGTACGATGAAACAGCATCCATTCTTCAGATGTTCACCTCTTCTGCTGCCCTGGGTGCCATGGATGTGGAGCTCATTGTTAGGGTCGACTTGTTTAGTTCTCAACTCACTCAAAAAGGCGGTAAGAATGTGAAAAAGCGGGCTTCTCACAGTTTCTGCTCCAAGCTGCTATTGTTAGTCTCATTGATTTTCTCATTGATTTCCGGTGTTTTCACTCTCAAACAAGGATTTTGCTTTGTGTTTGCCTCTGTAAGTGAGGTTAAAGATTGTATTTCCCATAGTTGTCTCAGATTCTTCCCACCTCAAGTTTGACATACTGTAGCTGTTTGTTTATCACAGTTTGTAAGCCTAGTAGGATCAGCCCTTTCCATCAGAGGGTAAAACAACATACCGAGGACTGGTCTTTGCTCTGTAGAATACATATCAGCCCACGAAGCCATTAGAATTCCTCCAGGTTTTTAACCATGGGGAACCTTGTTAATGATAAAAATATATTGTGTCACCTGAATTAGTTTTTGTGGGATGTGCCATTTTTTTTGCATTACAAAAGATTTGTACATGTATAAATTAAATCACATTCAAAACAATCATGAGACCAAGCAAGAATGTCAAACCACTGACATTAATAACTTTTTATCTATAGTAGATCATATGAAGAGAAGTAATTGTTGGAGAGGAGAGCATGGAGACAATCTCTCCCCCTTCCTCTCTCTCTGTCTCTCCCCCTTCCTCTCTCTCTGTCTCTCCCCCTTCCTCTCTCTCTGTCTCTCCCCCCTTCCTCTCTCTCTGTCTCCCCCCTTCCTCTATTTCTGGCTTTTCCTCCTCCTCTCAAAAAGCTGCAGATCATAAATCAACAGAGAACAGGCTGTTCAGAGAACCACAGACAGAGTCAGAACAGGCTGTTCAGAGAATAACAGAGAGTCAGAACAGGCTGTTCAGAGAACCACAGGCAGGCACGACATAACAATGAAGCCTCAGCATAAATTCTCTCTCTCTCTCTCTCTCTCTCTCTCTCTCTCTCTCTCTCTCTCTCTCTCTCACACAAATTGTTACTTTTTCAAAAGCTTTTCTTCTTTGTTTGCTGCTTGTTTGGTCTCCTATTCAGTCTTGCAGTTTTCTTTTGCTTTTTTTCGATGTACTTCACTCTAAAACCATGTAAAATTCAATATTTGTAGGAGCTCATCTTTTCAGCTGTTGCTGCTTAATTTGGAACTCCGGAACTCCTGGACTTTCTGGACTTTCTCTCTCTCTCTCTCTCTCTCTCTCTCTCTCTCTCTCTCTCTCTCTCTCTCTCTCTCTCTCTCTCTCTCTCTCTCTCTCTCTCGTTGCTGAATCATCCCACTTTACACTACCACAACTAATCCCCTTCAGCAATGTTCCCTTGAATTTTTGGGGGCACTGAGCGGAAACCTGAAGGTTGTGAGAATTTTGTGCAACTTCCAGGGTGCGTTTACAGTAAACACTGAGGCTGTACCCTAACAGTTTTAGACAGCAGCCAATAGGGCTATATGTGGTGTTCAATGCAGGCCTACTTTGCCTGAGACCTTTAAAAACGTTTTTACATGATTTTTGACTTGGTCTGTAACACCATGGACTAAATAGGTGACTGTAAATTGCATTGTTTTATTACAAAATGAAAGGAATTATTATTACCATACAGAGAAGTATACAATGTAGCCTATCGCACTGAAAAGCACATTCACTCGCAGATGATTGAAAGACTGCTCGTGGGCCAAGGTCCCCCTGCAAATTAAATTATACTCTATTGTGCTCTGGCTCTGCCTACAACAACATCACAGAGTCAATCTTGCAAAGTTAGATTTGTTTTGTTTTGTTGCATTGAAAAGGGGCTGATATAATGTTGTTTCGATCACAGAAAAAAAAACGTGAATCTATATAGTGCAAACTAATGGGGCGAACTCAGTGAATTCAATCTCTCGAGTTTCTATGCAGCCTGGCATTTCATCTGCGCGGCAGTCCTGGAGGAGGTGCACGGCCACGCATGTGCTCTTCAGCATGTCTTTATATTCTGTGCCACAGTGGTTGTATGATACCGAGATTCATCTACAAGTGATGCCCAAGCCGGTGAACTTAAAGTGGTTGGAAAATTCAGCTCAACATTCAAGTCTTGATCACTGCAGCAGCGGCGATATAAAGACTTTGGCTCATTGTCTCAAGTGGCTGAGCCAAGGCTGAACGCACTTAGCATGTTCCCTCAGGACTGTGGTGTGGGCACAGGACCAGCTCTCTCAGGACTGTGGTGTGGGCACAGGACCAGCTCTCTAACCAGCTCTCTCAGGACTGTGGTGTGGGCACAGGACCAGCTCTCTCAGGACTGTGGTGTGGGCACAGGACCAGCTCTCTCAGGACTGTGGTGTGGGCACAGGACCAGCTCTCTCAGGACTGTGGTGTGGGCACAGGACCAGCTCTCTCAGGACTGTGGTGTGGGCACAGGACCAGCTCTCTCAGGACTGTGGTGTGGGCACAGGACCAGCTCTCTAACCAGCTCTCTCAGGACTGTGGTGTGGGCACAGGACCAGCTCTCTAACCAGCTCTCTCAGGACTGTGGTGTGGGCACAGGACCAGCTCTCTAACCAGCTCTCTCAGGACTGTGGTGTGGGCACAGGACCAGCTCTCTCAGGACTGTGGTGTGGGCACAGGACCAGCTCTCTAACCAGCTCTCTCAGGACTGTGGTGTGGGCACAGGACCAGCTCTCTCAGGACTGTGGTGTGGGCACAGGACCAGCTCTCGAACCAGCTCTCTAACCAGCTCTCTCTTTTGTTCATCCCCAGAGCGAGAGGGAGAACACAGGTCGTCATCTGTGGACGGTGCTGTGCTGCGTGCCAGGGTCACCCAAGTTGCCTCCGCCGTTAGAGCTGCTTTTATTTCCTCCTGGCGCGCGCGTGTGTGTGCCCGCAGGTGTGTTTCTGCTTTTATCCTCGCTCTGTGGCCATCTATCCCCCGACAGTCACTCCACTAATTGGCTGCTGCCCTGAAGTGTCAGTGTTGTTATCTTTCAATACCACAGAACATTTCATTAGAGAGAGGTGAGGTCTCGGCAAGGATGGACCGCCCACATATGTCTTAGATTAGATTTAAAAGTATCGCTGGACTTGTTCTGGGGTGGTTCTATATTAGGGTCTGATATAGTGTGTGTTGGTATAGTATACACAGTGTTATAGTCATAGCATTAAATATAAAAAGGAATATGGTTATAGGGTTGTCCTTTATTAGGGTCTGGTATAGTGTAGGCCTGTTTGCGCAAAGACATCAACTGTCCCATGTGGCTCACTTGGTAGCATGGTGCTTGTAACGCCAGCGTTGTGGGTTCCGAGTCCCACGGGTGACCCGTATGAAAATGTATACACACACTACTTTAAGGAGCACCAGCGTAAACATAAATGATGTTGAGCTCGTTTGTACTTAGAAAGTATACATCATATTTCCTTATTGGATCCGAGCTGAGTTCTTATCCTTCGTTGCTTTGTGTGTGCGGAAAATGAAAGCACTGGGAGACGAGGGTCATTCAGTGGAGCTGGAATCCTACGGTTATGTCCCAAATGGCACCCTATTCCCTATTACAGTGGTCCCAAATTGCACCCTATTGCCTATACAGTGGTCCCAAATGGCACCCTATTGCCTATACAGTGGTCCCAAATGGCACCCTATTCCCTATATAGTGCAATACTTTTGATCATGTTCCATAGGGCTCTAGTCATACGTAGTGCACTATATAGGGAATAGGGCTTTGGTCATACGTAGTGCACTATATAGGGTATAGGGCTCTGGTCATACGTAGTGCACTATATAGGGTATAGGGTGTAGTGATGCCTCCCTGATGCTGCAGGCCTTTAAGTTAGACACGGTCGTTTCCCTTTATCCCTCAATAGTTAAAAAAAAACTTGTTTCATCTTAAATTTCCACGTTCAATTTCCTCATCCATTGTTGTTGCTGTTTACGCCGACAAGGGCAGCCGCGGCGACACACGAAACATTTGTGTCTGTTTAATGAATACATACATACATAAATACACATATAAAACAGGTGCACGGTGGATTGAGAATGCCTGGCCGCTTTGGGGAAATAAGCTGCTTAAACAGAGAGCTTTCACTATAAGTCCTGGCATTGTAGGGTATAATATGTGTTACAAGTCAATCCTCACCTTCCCTTTTTGCCTCTTTGTGCTTTTTTTCTCTGCAATGTGAAGTTTCTAACTTTTCTACCTCGGTGGAAGAGACCCAATGCTTCCCAATGCATTTCACACATTATTGTGAATTTCACAGTATGAAAGCAACTTGGTGAAGGTTTCTGTAAAGCCGGATTCTGTTTTTAATGTTTTGTTGCTCAGATATTTTTTGACAGTTAAGGTACATGTTACATCGGACAAGCACTTATTTCACAGATTATTTATTTTCTGTTAGAGAGGTCACAGACGAGGCTTGAATGCACGCACTCTTGTGTTCCCATCCTTCAGACTTAAAACTCTTAGCAACATCTTTCCTTAGAGTATACGTTGAATTAAATCACAGCCAAGTAAACGAGCCACAGAAGTGAACTCTGCTTGGTGCAGCAACAAATAGATTTGGGTTCAATTGACTGCACATTATGCTGTTTGCCAATGATAATGATCTGGGAATGGTTTTCCCTTTTCACAGTCATAGTTACCAAGAATAAAAGGTTTCGAGAAGATAGTATATCACTGCAATAGGTTGCCATATAACTCGGTATTGTAGTGCTTTGTGTAGACCTAAAGGGGGCAGAAGTAATCCACTGAAAAGGGTATCTAAGAGTACAAGTGTTGGCATGTATGTTGGGGTTCTAGTTTAAACAAAGCCATGTACTTCAAGTGGAAGTCTGGAGTGCTGTAGGGGAAGGAGGAACATGTACAGAGAGGTTCCAAGGGTTGGTTAACTTCATGCCATTATCTCTTTCATCAGGGTCCAAGGGTTGGTTAACTTCATACCATTATCTATTTCACCAGGTTCCAAGGGTCGGTTAACTTCATGCCATTATCTATTTCACCAGGTTCCAAAGGTTGGTTAACTTAATGCCATTATCTCATTCATCATGGTCATACCAAGGATCAATTAGCTATTTGATTTTGAATTGACCCCTTTAGTTATACATTTTTTTGAAGTTTCTGACCTATATCGGAGAAATATAACTGTATGGTTGGGAGAAGTTGCTCTCGGAGGATGGTACCATTCTTTATTCATGGCTGTGTTCTTAGGAAAAATTGTGAGTGAGCCCACTCCCTTGGCTGAGAAGCAACCCCACACATAAATGGTCTCAGGATGCTTTACTGTTGGCATGACACAGGACTGATGGTAGCGCTCACCTTGTCTTCTCCGGACAAGCTTTTTTCCGGATGCCCCAAACAATCGGAAAGGGGATTCATCAGAGAAAATGACTTTACCCTAGTCCTCAGCAGTCCAATCCCTGTACCTTTTGCAGAATATCAGTCTGTCCCTGATGTTTTTCCTGGAGAGAAGTGGCTTCTTTGCTGCCCTTCTTGACACCAGGCCATCCTCCAGAAGTCTTCGCCTCACTGTGCGTGCCGATGCACTCACACCTGCCTGCTGCCATTCCTGAGCAAGCTCTGTACTGGTGGAACCCCGATCCCACAGCTGAATCAACTTTAGGAGATGGTCCTGGCGCTTTCTGGACTTTCTTGGGCACCCTGAAGCCTTCTTCACAACAATTGAACCGCTCTCCTTGAAGTTCTTGATGATCCGATAAATGGTTGATTTAGGTGCAATCTTACTGGCAGCAATATCCTTGCCTGTGAAGCCCTTTTTGTGCAAAGCAATGATGACGGCACGTGTTTCCTTGCAGGTAACCATGATTGACAGAGGAAGAACAATGATTCCAAGCACCACCCTCCTTTTGAAGCTTCCAGTCTGTTATTCAAACTCAATCAGCATGACAGAGGGATCTCCATCCTTGTCCTCGTCAGCACTCACACCTGTGTTAACGAGAGAATCACTGACATGATGTCAGCTGGTCCTTTTGTGGCAGGGCTGAAATGCAGTGGAAATGTTTTTTGGGTTCAGTTCATTTGCATGGCAAAGAGGGACTTTGCAATTAATTGCAATTCATCTGATCACTCTTCATAAAATTCTGGAGTATATGCAAATTGCCATCATACAAACTGAGGCAGCAGACTTTATGAAAATGAATATTTGTGTCATTCTCAGAACTTTTGGCCACGACTGTATACTGCTACTGCAACACTTGAGTGGTTTAAGGGGAAACATTTAAATGTCTTTGAATGGCCTAGTCAAAGCCCAGACCTCAATCCAATTGAGAATCTGTGGTATGACTTAAAATATTGCTGTACATCAGTGGAACCCATGCAACTTGAAGAACCTGGAGCAGTTTTGCCTTGAAGAATTGGCAAAAATCCCAGGGGCTAGATGTGCCATGCTCATAGAGACATACCCCAAGAGAGTTGCAGCTGTAATTGCTGCAAAAGGTGGCTTTTCAAAGTATTGACTTTGGGGGGGTGAATAGATATGCACTCTCAAGTTTTCAGTTTTTTTGTCTTATTTCTTGTTCGTTTCACAATAAAAAAGACTTTGCATCTTCAAAGTGGTAGGCATGTTGTGTAAATAAATGATACAAATCCTCAAAAAAATCAATTTTAATTCCAGGTTGTAAGGCAACAAAATAGGAAAAATGCCAAGGGTCTAGAGTGAATACTTTCACAAGCCACTGTACCACACGCCTTCGTGTCTTGTTGCTTAAAAGAACACCTGCCAGGTGAATCAAATCAACTCAAATCAAATGTTATTTGTCACATGCGCCGAATACAAAAAGTGTTGTCGTGCCCTCTTTACAACTGTCTTGGTGTGTTTGGACCATGATAGTTTGTTGGTGATGTGGACACCAAGGAACTTGAAGCTCTCAACCTGCTCCACTACAGCCCCGTCGATGTTAATGGGAACCTGTTCGGCCCTCCTTTTCCTGCAGTCCACGATCATCTCCTTTGTCTTGCTCACATTGAGGGAGAGGTTGTTGTCCTGGGACCAACCTGCTAGGTCTCTGACCTCCTCCCTATAGACTGCCTCATCGTTGTCGGTGATCAGGCTTACCACTGTTGTGTTGTCAGCAAACTTAATGATGGTGTTGGAGTCGTGCTTGGCCACGCAGTCTTGGGTGAACAGGGAGTACAGGAAGATACTAAGCATGCACCCCTGAGGGGCTCCAGTGTTGAGGATCAGCGTGGCGGATGTGTTGTTGCCTACCCTTACCACCTGGGGGTGGCCCTACAGGAAGTCCAGGATCCAGTTGCAGAGGGAGGTGTTTAGTTCCAGGGTCCTTAGCTTAGTGATGAGCTTTATGGTCACTATGGTGTTGACCGTTGAGCTGAACAGCATTCTCACATAGGTGTTCCTTTTGTCCAGATGGGAAAGGGCAGTGTGGAGTGCAATTGAGATTGCGTCATCTGTGGATCTGTTGGGGCGGTATGCAAATTGGAGAGGGTCTAGGGTTTTTGGGACAATGGTGTTGATGTGAGCCATGACCAGCCTTTTAAAGCACTTCATGGCTACCGACGTGAGTGCTACGGTACGGTAGACATTTCAGCAGGTAAAATCAAATCAAAATCAAATCAAATCAAATTGTATTTGTCACATGCGCCGAATACAGCAGGTGTAGACCTTACAGTGAAATGCTTACTTACAAGACCAACAATGCAGTTTAAAGAAAAAAGTGTTAAAGTATTTACATTTTTTTATTTTTATTGAGCAACAATAAAATAACAGTAGCAAGGCTATACACAGGAGGTACCGGTACAATGTGAGGGGGCACCGGTTAGTTAAGGTAATTGAGGTAATATGTACATGTAGGAAGAGGTAAACTGACTATGCATGGACAATAAACAGAGAGTAGCAGTAGCGTAAAAAGGGGGGACAATGCAAATAGTCCTGGTAGCCATTTAATTATCTGTTCAGGAGTCTTATGGCTTGAGGGTAGAAGCTATTAAGAAGCCTTTTGGACCTGGACTTGGCGTTCTGGTACCGCTTGCCATGCGGAGTAGCAGAGAGTCTATGACCACGTTCGCTTTCTTGGGCACAGGAACTATGGAGGTCTGCTTGAAACATGTACAGTTGAAGTTGGAAGTTTACGTACACTTAGGTTGGAGTCATTAAAACTCGTTTTTCAACCACTCCACAAATTTCTTGTTAACAAACTATAGTTCTGGCAAGTCGGTGAGGACATCTACTTTGTGCATGACACGAGTAATTATTCCAACAATTGTTTACAGACAGATTATTTCACTTATAATTCACTGTATCACAATTCCAGTGGGTCAGAAGTTTACATACACTAAGTTGACTGTGCCTTTAAACAGCTTGGAAAATTCCAGAAAATTATGTCATGGCTTTAGAAGCTTCTGATAAGCAAATTGACATAATTTGAGTCAATTGGAGGTGTACCTGTGTGTGTATTTCAAGGCCTACCTTCAAACTCAGGGCCTCTTTGCTTGACATCATGGGAAAATCAAAATAAATCAGCCAAGACCTCAGAAAAAAATGGTTGACCTCCACAAGTCTGTTTCATCCTTGGGAGCAATTTCCAAATGCCTGAAGGTACCACGTTTATCTGTACAAACAATAGTACACAAGTATAAACACCATGGGACCACGCAGCCATCATACCGCGTGCAAATCAATCCTAGAACAACAGCAAAGGACCTTGTGAAGATGCTGGAGGAAACAGGTACAAAAGTATCTATATCCACAGTAAAACGAGTCCTATATCGACATAACCTGAAAGGTCACTCAGCAAGGAAGAAGCCACAGCTCCAAAACCGCCATATAAAAGCCAGACTACGGTTTGCAACTGCACATGGGGACAAAGATCGTACTTTTTGGAGAAATGTCCTCTGGTCTGATGAAACAAAAATAGAATTGTTTGGCCATAATGACCATCATTATGTTTGGAGGAAAAACGGGGAGGCTTGC
Organism: Salvelinus namaycush; assembly: GCF_016432855.1. Lineage (NCBI taxonomy): Eukaryota > Metazoa > Chordata > Actinopteri > Salmoniformes > Salmonidae > Salvelinus > Salvelinus namaycush. Next base: position 5,287,436 of record NC_052333.1, read on the forward strand.
AAGCCGAAGAACACCATCCCAATCTTGAAGCACGGGGGTGGCAGCATCATGTTGTGAGGTTGCTTTGCTGCAGGAGGGACTGGTGCACTTCACAAAACAGATGGCTTCATGAGAAGGAAAATTATGTGGATATATTTTAGCAGCATCTCAAGACATCAATCAGTAAGTTAAAGCTTGTTCGCAAATGGGTCTTCCAAATGAACAATGACCCCAAGCATACTTCCCAAGTTGTGGCAAAATGGCTTAAGGACAACCAAGTCAAGGTATTGGAGTGGCCATCACAAAGCTCTGACCTCAATCCTATAGAAAATGGGGAGAACTGAAAAAGCGTGTGCGAGCAAAGAGGCCTACAAACCTGACTCAGTTACACAGTTTTGTCTGGAGCAATGGGCCAAAATTCACCCAACTTATTGTGGGAAGCTTGTGGAAGGCTACCCGAAAAGTTTGACCCAAGTTTAACTATTTAAAGGCAATGCTACCAAATACTAATTGAGTGTATGTAAACTTCTGACCCACTGGGAATATGATGAAAGAAATAAAAGCTGAAATAAATCATTCTCTCTACTATTATTGTCACAGTTGTTAGAATGGACGGACCAAGGCGTGAGTTGGGTTCCACATCTTTATTTGCAGTGAAACTTAAACAAAAAACATACAACGCACCGTGAACTGCGTGGTGCGCTTTAATGCACTCACACAAAACAATATCCCACAAAGCAGTTGGGAACAGGGACACCTTAAGTATGATCCCCAATTAGAGACAATGATAATCAGCTGCCTCTAATTGGGAACCACACTCAAACCCAAACATAGAAATGAAATGACTAGAACACCCCCTAGTCACGCCCTGATCTACAACACCATAGAGAACCCCGAGGGCTTTCTATGGTCAGGGCGTGACTATTATTCGGACATTTCACATTCTTAAAATAAAGTGGTGATCCTAACTGACCTAAGACAGGGAATTTTTACTAGGATTAAATGTCAGGAATGTGAAAACTGAGTTTAAATGCATTTGGCTAAGGTGTATGTAAACTTCCAACTTCAACTGTAGGTGTTACAGACTCGGTCAGGGAGAGGTTGAAAATGTCAGTGAAGACAAGACATTTAATCCAGGTGAAAGCTATGATCCCTTAATGACGTCACTTGTTATGTCTACTTAAATCAATGCAGATGAAGGGAAGGAGACAGGTTAAAGAATGATTTTTAAGCCTTGAGTCATGGATTGTGTATGTGTGCCATTCAGAGGGTGAATGGGCAAGACAAAAGGATTAAGTGCCTTTGAACAGGGTATGGTAGTAGGTGCAAGGCACCAGTTTATGTCAAGAACTGCAACACTGCTGGACTTTTCACGCTCAACAGTTTCCCGTGTGTATCAAGAATAGTCCACCACCCAACCGACATCCAGCAAACTTCACACAACCGTGGGAAGAATTGGAGTCAACATGGGCCAGCATCCCTGTAGAACGTCCATGCCCGACGAGTTGAGGCAGTTTTTTTTACTGGTACCGGGCTACCTTCAGACGAGTCTTGTGAGGGTTCATAATTGTTTGTAGGCCACATTGTTCGGACGCTACAGATGTTTTCGTGAGAAGACCGATTTTCGGGATGTCTCCTGGTCATACAAACAGAAGGGCGACATTGGATGGATGCGGTGGATTGAGACGCAGCGCATGCAAAAAAAAAGCATGCTAATTAGATTTACGAAAGGGGGCGCGGACATTTGACTCTCGGGGGTTTTAACTTAATGCCGTTATCTCATTCATCAGGTTACAAGGGTTGGTTAATTTAATGCCATTAAGTAATGCACTGGTTCAGGCAAAAAATATATAATTAAAGCCGATCGGGACTCTCTGGAGTTCTCCAATTGACTTTTACCCTCAATTATTTTTCATTTGAGGCTGATGTAGTAGCTGATGTTTGGTCTGCTGCTTGCTCCTTGAGTATGTGCTACTCATGCATCTCCATATCTTTTTTTTACGACTACGGATCTGCCTAAATATATATACAGTACTCCTTGAGAGAGGGGGAGCGACAGAGAGATAGAGAGAGAGAGAGATTCAAGCAGATTAACATACTGATTATCCATTCAAACGACATGTCCGTGCCAAGCCGGCGGAGGTCAGGGGCAATCCCTCTCAACCCTATTAGGCAGCCAGCTGTTGGTGTTTATCCTCATCCCCTGAGACTGGAAGTTTACCACCATGGCCCTACTGAGGGGACAGAGTGACAGAGTGCCAGGTGCAGGGGGGAGAGGGGTGGTCTCCTCAGTGTCATTAGGATGCAAAAAAAACACATTTTGTATTCACAGCTCGATTGGCAATATCGGGCTAGACTCTGACCACTGATTAAGCGGTGCCATTTTTGGAGGGGATTGTTGTTGTTGTAATTGGTCGACGGAGCGCCATGCCAACTGAGAGGCCAATCGATCAGGGTATTAAAATAAGCATCTGCTCTCTTTTGAAAGTGGCAGTTTGTTAATTACTTCTCTGATCAGCAGAAGCTGGTGGGTGAGGGAGTTGAGGAGAGCAGAGCTGTGCCCTTGGCACAAACTTACAGGACCAGGCCCTGAGATCTATTGCCCTGGAGAGGAGCTGATGTATGGCAGGTGGTTCAGAACCACGCTCGCATGACAACTAACCCTGTCTGAGGCCTGAAGAATTGCGTTAGCCCCTCGAGCTAATGCCTAGGCTTCAGCTCGATGGGCTAACACAGTCTTGTGGTACTCAATAGACCTGGGTTGGAACTCTGGGAGGTCACACTACCTGTAGGAGAGGCAGCCTAACATATCACATTTTAGGATGGATGACGTGAGAGCACCTGTTCTATTATTCCCATTTCCTTGGTGTTATTTCAGCTTAGTCTTGAGACTACCACGAGAACGCCAAAGTCTAGCAACCCGAAGGTTGCAAGTTCAAATCTCATCACAGACAACTTCAGCATTTTAGCTAATTAAAAAATAATTAAAAGATAATGTTAGCCACAACAATTTGGAATTTGAAACATATAATACGTTTTGCAAATTCGTAACATATTGTACATTCTGAAAATTCATAAAATGCTGTACATTTTGCAAATTCGTAACATATCATAACATTTGTAATTCGTAACATACCATGCGAAATGGATAATGGACATCCACAAATGAATACGTACCATACGAAACGTAACATATCATACGAAATGGAGTGTCTCAGATATATGTACAGAATAATACTAAATCTTCTGAGACCATGTTGGGTAAAACAACACATTTCACTACATCTATCCAGTGTATGTGACAATAAAACATTATTATATATATATTTTTTGGTGTGTGCGCCATGCAGTTGTCCTGAGGGTCGGGGTAAAAAGCTGGAGAGGTGAAGGACAATTCGCCCGAGACACAATAGTTGTGGTGGAAGACTTGATTTGGCTATAAAGCCCTGCACACACCTGAAACCTGTGTAAAATGGGTCAATTTGAGGTTTGTTTATTTCCACGTCTGCCTGCCTCTCCCTGCTATCACCGGCCAGGCAGCCTCTCCTCTCGTCAGAATCCTCTCTCAGCAACACAGCCATCAATCTATGTCCTTGAATGGGCCACTCGCTCGCATCACCGCATTCTGTAGTGTCTGGTGGGCTGCAGTTTTTGCTGTGTGTCAGTGTCTGTGTGTGCATGCATGCGTGTGTATGAGGGTACCTGCATGCTGTGTTCGTGTGTATGCATGTCTGTATATATATATATATATATATATATATTGTCATTGGCTAAACAACCCAGACCATCCTGCCTAGAGTCATAGGTTATTGAGAGGTTAGTATAACTGGTGCTTATCAGTCTAAGTAGGGAATGTCTTACAGCAACAGCAGTGTTAGCCCTGCTCTCCTACAGTGTTAGCCCTGCTCTCCTACAGTGTTAGCCCTGCTCTCCTACAGTGTTAGCCCTGCTCTCCTACAGTGTTAGCCCTGCTCTCCTACAGTGTTAGCCCTGCTGTCCTACAGTGTTAGCCCTGCTCTCCTACAGTGTTAGCCCTGCTCTCCTACAGTGTTAGCCCTGCTCTCCTACAGTGTTAGCCCTGCTCTCCTACAGTGTTAGCCCTGCTCTCCTACAGTGTTAGCCCTGCTCTCCTACAGTGTTAGCCCTGCTGTCCTACAGTGTTAGCCCTGCTCTCCTACAGTGTTAGCCCTGCTGTCCTACAGTGTTAGCCCTGCTCTCCTACAGTGTTAGCCCTGCTCTCCTACAGTGTTAGCCCTGCTCTCCTACAGTGTTAGCCCTGCTCTCCTACAGTGTTAGCCCTGCTCTCCTACAGTGTTAGCCCTGCTGTCCTACAGTGTTAGCCCTGCTCTCCTACAGTGTTAGCCCTGCTCTCCTACAGTGTTAGCCCTGCTGTCCTACAGTGTTAGCCCTGCTGTCCTACAGTGTTAGCCCTGCTCTCCTACAGTGTTAGCCCTGCTCTCCTACAGTGTTAGCCCTGCTCTCCTACAGTGTTAGCCCTGCTCTCCTACAGTGTTAGCCCTGCTGTCCTACAGTGTTAGCCCTGCTGTCCTACAGTGTTAGCCCTGCTCTCCTACAGTGTTAGCCCTGCTGTCCTACAGTGTTAGCCCTGCTCTCCTACAGTGTTAGCCCTGCTGTCTCTCAGTATTCACCTTGTTTTCCTGGGTGTATGGAGCTGGTTGACACATAGACAGCCTGGTTGACACACTCTGTGCTCTCTGGAACCCTGAAGACCTTGTACAAGACTCTGTGTGTGTGTGTGCGTGTGTGTGTGTGTGTGTGTGTGTGTGTGAGAGAGAGAGAGAGAGAGAGAGAAAGAGAGCGAAAGAGAGAAGTGACCTGCTTTTCCTCTTTCACCTTGCCACAGCACAGTGGTTTGATCCTCCCCTGGTCCTGTCTCTCCCTGAGGGAAGGAAGGCTCACCCTGTCAGGCCAGGACTATAGCCCCAGGGCTGAGGGAAGGAAGGCTCACCCTGTCAGGCCAGGACTATATCACCAGGGCTGAGGGAAGGAAGGCTCACCCTGTCAGGCCAGGACTATAGCCCCAGGGCTGAGGGAAGGAAGGCTCACCCTGTCAGGCCAGGACTGTAGCCCCAGGGCTGAGGGAAGGAAGGCTCACCCTGTCAGGCCAGGACTATATCACCAGGGCTGAGGGGACAGGAGCCCCCAGGGGATCTTATACTTTCTATGGCTCTTGATGTGTACTCCCTGCATACTTTCTATGGCTCTTGATGTGTACTCCCTGCATACTTTCTATGGCTCTTGATGTGTACTCCCTGCATACTTTCTATGGCTCTTGATGTGTACCCCCTGCATACTTTCTATGGCTCCTGATGTGTACTCCCTGCATACTTTCTATGGCTCCTGATGTGTACTCCCTGCATACTTTCTATGGCTCTTGATGTGTACTCCCTGCATACTTTCTATGGCTCTTGATGTGTACTCCCTGCATACTTTCTCAATGTTCTACTTTGTGTCAAGTTTGAAATCTACATGAATTCCATAATTCCATAGGCTATATTGCAGATCCAGATTGAATAAATCTCGTTTGCTCTTCACAAGTAGAAGCCAGTCTATTCTAGGATCACTGGGTATAAACTACGGCCATTTCTAACCCTTTATAGATTCTTGGGAGAATGTGTTTGATAATTAGTTAATCAGTTACACATGGTGAATGACCTAGCCTAAACCAATTGAATTACTCAGTTATACATGGTGAATGACCTTGCCTAAACCTATTTAATTACTCAGTTATACATGGTGAATGACCTAGCCTAAACCAATTTAATTTCTCAGTTATACATGGTGAATGACCTTGCCTAAACCTATTTAATTACTCAGTTATACATGGTGAATGACCTAGCCTAAACCTATTTAATTTCTCAGTTATACATTGGGAATGACCTAGCCTAAACCCATTTAATTACTAATTTATTCATGGGGAATGACATAAACCTATTTAAAACTATTTTAATTATTCACACTTCCTCCCTGGATTCTTGACACTCTGTAGTGTAGGGAGAGAGAAGAGGAGAGGGAGAGAGGAGAGGAGAGATGAGAGGGAGAGAGGAGAGGGAGAGGGGAAAGGGAGAGAACATATGGAGAGAGGAAAGAGGAGAGGGAGAGAGGAGAGGGAGAGGGAGAGAGGAGAGGGAGAGAGGATATGGAGAGAGGAGAGAGGAGAGGGAGAATGAAAGAGGAGAGATGAGAGGGAGAGATGAAAGAGGAGAGAGGAGAGAGGAGAGGGAGCATGAAAGAGGAGAGATGAGAGATGAGAGATGAGAGGGAGAGAGGATATTGGAGAGAGGAGAGAGGAGAGGGAGAAAGAGAGGAGAGATGAGAGGGATAGATGAGAGATGAGAGGGAAAGAGGATATGGAAAGAGGACAGAGGAGAGAGGATATGGAGAGAAGAGAGGAGAGGGAGAGAGGAGAGGGAGAGAGGAGAGGGATAGAGGAGAGGGAGATATGAGGAGCGGGAGAGAGGAGAGGGAGAGAGGAGGGGGGATAAAGGAGAGGGAGAGAGGAGAGATGAGAGGGAGAGAGGAGAGATTTGAGGAAAGGGAGAGAAGAAAGGGAGAAAAGAGAGGGAGAGAGGAGAGATGAGAGATGAGAGAGGAGTGATGAGAGGGAGAGAGGAGAGATGAGGCAAGGGAGAGAAGAAAGGGAGAAAAGAGAGGGAGAGATAAGATTGAGAGAGGAGAGATGAGAGGGAGAGAGGAGAGATGAGAGAGGAGAAGGAGAGAGGATATGGAGAGAGGAGAGGAGAGATGAGAGGGAGAGATGAGAGGGAGAGAGGATATGGAGAGAGGAGAGGAGAGATGAGAGGGAGAGAGGATATGGAGAGAGGAGAGGAGAGATGAGAGGGAGAGATGAGAGGGAGAGAGGATATGGAGAGAGGAGAGGGAGAGAGGATATTGGAGAGAGGAGAGAGGAGAGGGAGAAAGAGAGGAGAGATGAAAGAGGAGAGATGAAAGAGGAGAGATGAGAGAGGAGATATGAGAGAGAGAGAGAGAGAGGATATGGAGAGAGGAGAGAGGAGAGGGAGAAAGAGAGGAGAGATGAAAGAGGAGAGATGAGAGAGGAGATATGAGAGGGAGAGAGGATATGAAGAGAGGAGAGAGGAGAGGGAGAAAGAGAGGAGAGATGAGAGGGAGAGATGAGAGATGAGAGATGAGAGATGAGAGGGAAAGAGGATATGGAAAGAGGACAGAGGAGAGAGGATATGGAGAGGAGAGGGAGAGAGGAGAGGGAGAGAGGAGAGGGATATATGAGGAGCGGGAGAGAGGAGAGGGAGAGAGGAGGGGGGATAGAGGAGAGGGAGAGGGAGAGAGGAGAGATGAGAGAGGAGAGATGAGAGAGGAGAAGGAGAGGGAGAGATGATATGGAGAGAGAAGAGATGAGAGGGAGAGATGAGAGGGAGAGAGGATATGGAGAGAGGAGAGAGGAGAGGTAGAGAGGAGAGGGAGAGAAAGAGGGAGAAAAGAGAGGGAGAGAGGAGAGAGGAGAGGGGAGAGAAGATAGGAGAGGGAGAGAGGAGAGATGAGGGAGAGAGGAGAGGGGAGAGAGGAGAGGGGAGAGAGGAGAGGGGAGAGAGGAGAGGGGAGAGAGGAGCTAACTGTCTTGGTCACCTGGCCCTGATCTATACTAAGGCTGGGTTCCGATTCCTCAACTTGGAGTGCACACTTTGCGTAATGGATTTAACAATGGTATAAACTGTCTCCAGCCAATGCTTCCACATCAGCTACCACAGCAAGTGAAATCACTGCAACACTTAATAACAAAGAGCTGTAGTCAGTTTTAGAGTGGGTGGCAAGTAATAAGCAAGTATTAAATATAAAAAGAACTTGGGACAAACCATTCGCTAAACCCTAAACCTCAACTAAATATTGTGCCATTGAATAATGTGGAAGTTGAGCAAGTTGAGGACTGTCATTGTCATTGATTCAATGGTAGCTACAATGGGGAGAGGTCTGTCAGTAATAAAGCGCTTTCTTGACATCGCTATCAACAAAGGAAGTCCTACAGGCCCTAGTTTAATCACACTTGGACTACTGCCCAGTCATATGGTCAAGTGCCACGAGGTTCATAGGCAAATTACATTTGGCCCAGATCAAAGCAGCACGGTGGCCCTTAAATGTACACAGAGCGCTAACGTCAATGATATGCATGTCAATCTCTCCTGGTTTAAAGTAGAGGAGAGATTGACTGCATCACTACTGGTCTCTGTGAGAGGTATTGACATGTTGAAAACACCGAGCTGTCTGATCAAACTACTATCGCACAGCTCAGACACCCATTCATACCCCACAAGACATGCCACCAGGGGTCTCTTCACAGTCCCCAAGTCCAGAACAGACTCTGGGAAACACACAGTACTAAATAAAGCCATGACTACATGGAACTCTATTTCACATCAACTCATGCAAGCAGTCCAATCTGATTTAAAAAAACGGATACATTTACACCTTAT